>NC_045428.1:390824256-391128203 GCF_902635505.1 Sarcophilus harrisii | reverse complement strand
GGCACATAAGTATAAAACTGGGAAAGAGGGTTGGGGGGGACAAATAAAAGAAAATCATAATCTGGGGATAATAAGATGGCAGGAAATACAGAATTAGTAATTTTAACCGTAAATGTGAATGGGATGAACTCTTGCATAAAGCAGAGGTGGATAACAGACTGGATTAAAAGTCAGAACCCTACAATATGTTGTTTACAGGAAACACATTTAAAGCAGGGAGATACATATAGAGCAAAGGTATAAGACTGGAGCAGAATCTATTATGCTTCAGGTGAAGTCAAAAAAGCAGGGATAGACATCCTTATCTCAGGTCAGGCAAATGCAAAAATTGATCTAATTAAAAGAGATGATTTATCTTGCTAAAGGGTAGCATAGACAATGAAGCATTATCAATACTAAACATATATGTACCAACTGGTATAGCATCTAACTTCCTAAAGGAGAAATTAAGAGAGTTGCAAGAAGAAATAGATAGCAAAACTGTGATAGTGGGAGATCTTTACCTTGCACTCTCAGAATTAGACAAATCAAACCACAAAACAAATAAGAAAAAAATTAAAGAGGTAAATAGATTATTAGAAAAATTAGGTATTGGAGAAAACTGAATGGAGACAGAAAGGAATATACTATCTTCTCAGTAGTTCATGGAACCTATACAAAAATTGACCATATATTAGGACATAAAGACCTCAAAATTAAATCCAGGAAGGCAGAAATAGTGATTTTTTTTTCCGATCACAATGCAATAAAAACTATATTCAACAAAAAGTTAGGGGTAAATAGACCAAAAAGTAATTGGAAACTAAATAATCTCATTTAAAGAATGATTGGGTGAAACAGCATATTATAGACACAATTAATAAGTTCACTCAAGATAATGACAACAATGAGACATCATACCGAAATTTGTGGGATGCAGCCAAAGCAGTAATGAGAGGAAATTTTATATCCTTAGAGACTTATTTGAATAAAATAGAGAAAGAGAAGATCAATTAATTGGGCTTGCAACTAAAAAAGCTAGAAAAAGACCAAATTAAAAACCCCCAATCAAATACTAAATTTGAAATTCTAAAATTAAAAGGAGAAATTAATAATATTGAAATTAAAAAAAACTATTGAACTAATAAATAAAACCAAGAATTGGTTTTATGAAAAAAAAAATTAAAATAGATAAGCCTTGGTAAATCTGATTAGAAAAAGGAGGGAGGAAAATCAAATTAGTAGTCTTAAAAATGAAAAGGGAGAACTTTCCACTAATGAAGAGGAAATTAGAGAAATAATAAGGAGTTACTTTGCCCAACTTTATGCCAATAAATTTGATAACCTAAGTGAAATGGATGACTACCTCCAAAAATATAGGCTTCCCAGATTAACAGAGGAGGAAGTAAATTGCTTGAATAGTCCCATTTCAGAAAAAGAATGCAGGGCTGTTTTAATATTAGGAAAACTATCAGTATAATTGGCCATATTAATAACCAAATTAATAAAAAAATATGATCATCTCAATAGATACAGAAAAAACATTTGATAAAATTCAACATCCATTCCTATTAAAAACACTTGAGAATATAGGAATAAATGGACTTTTCCTTAAAATAATCAGTAGCATCTATTTAAAACCATCAGTAAGCATCATATGCAATGGTGAAAAACTGCAACCATTCCCAATAAGGTCAGGAGTGAAATAAGGTTGCCCACTATCTCTGTTACTATTCAATATTGTATTAGAAAGGCTAGCTTTGGCAATAATAGTTGAGAGATTAAAGGAATTAGAGTAGGCAGTGAGGAAGCCAAATTATCACTCTTTGCTGATGATATGATGGTATACTTAAAGAACCCCAGAGATTCTACTAAAAAGTTATTGGAAATAATCCACAACTTTAGCAAAGTTGCAGGATACAGAATAAACCCACATAACTCATCAGCATTCTTATATATTACTAACAAGATCCAACAGTCACAGTTATAAAGAGAAATCCCCTTTAAAGTAACTACTGATAGTATAAAATACTTAGGAATCTATCTGCCAAGGGAAAATCAGAAACTTTATGAGCAAAACTACAAAACACTTTCCACACAAATTAAGTCTGATCTAACCAACTGGAAAAATATTAAAGCTCTTGGATAGGGCAAGCAAATACAATAAAGATGACAGTACTACCTAAACTAATCTATTTGTTTAGTGCTATACCAATCAGATTCCCAAAAAACTATTTTAATGACCTTTAAAAAATAACAACAAAGTTCATATGGAAAAGCAAAAGGTCAAGAATTTCAAGGGAATTAATGAAAAAAAAAATCAAATGAAGGTGGCCTAGCTGTACCAGATCTAAAATTATATTATAAAGCAGCAGTTACCAAAACCATTTGGTATTGGCTGAGAAATAGATTAGTTTATCAGTGGAATAGATTAGGTTCAAAGAACAAAACCTTAATACTCTAATGTTTGACAAACCCAAAGACCCCGGCTTTTGGGATAAGAACTCACTGTTTGATAAAAATTGCTGAGAAAATTTGAAACTAGTATGGCAGAAACTAGGCATTGACCCACACTTAACACAGTACAAAAAGATAAGGTTCATGACCTACGCATAAAGAAAGAGATTATAAATAAATTAGAGGAACACAAGATAGTTTACCTCTCAGACCTGTGGAAGAGGAAGGAATTTATGACCAAAGAAGAACTAGAGATCATTACTGATCACAAAATTGAAAATTTTGACTATGTCAAATCGAAAAGTTTTTGTACAAACAAAACTAATGCAGACAAGATTAGAAGGGAAGCAATAAACTGGGAAAATATTTTTACAGTCAAAGGTTCTGATAAAGGCCTCATTTCCAAATATATATAGAGAATTGCCTCTAATTTATAAGAAATCAAGCCATTCTCCAATTGACAAGTGGTCAAAGGAAATAAATAGACAATTCTCAGATGAAGAAATTGAAACTATTTCTAGCCATATGAAAAGATGCTCCAAGTCATTATTAATCAGAGAAATGAAATTAAGAAACTTAATAACTAAATACTTGTCAATCTAGAATGACAGAGAAAGATAAAGCCGATTGTTGGAGGGGATGGGAAACAGGGAATTAACATTGTTGTTGGTTGAATTGTGAATACATCCAACCATTCTGAGAAATTTGAACTATGCTCAAAAGTTATCAAACTGTGCATATTTTGATCCATAGGTTATTATTGGGCTTATATCCCAAAGAAATCTTAAAGAAGGTAAAGGGACCTGTATGTGCAAGAATGTTTGTAGTCCTCTTTGTAGGGCCAGAAACGAAACTGAGTAGATGCCCATAATTGAGAAGGTGAATAAATTGTGGTATATAAATATTATGGAATATTATTGTTCGGTAAGGAATGGCCAACAGGATAATTTCAGAATGGCCTGGAGAGACTTGCACAAATTGATGCTGAGTGAAATGAGCAGGACCAGGAGATCATTATATACTTCAACAACAGTACTTTATGATGATCAATTCTGATGGACCTGGCCATCTTCAGCAATGAGATGAACCAAATCAGTTCCAATGGAGCAGTAATGAACTGAATCAGCTATGCCCAGCAAAAGAACTCTGGGAGATGACTAAGAACCATTGCATTGAATTCCCAATCCCTATATTTTTGCCTGCCTGCATTTTTGATTTCCTTCACAGACTAATTGTACAATATTTCAGAGTCCAATTCTTATTGTACAGCAAAATAAAGGTTTGACCATGTATACTTATTTTGTATTTAATTTATACTTTAATATATTTAACATGTATTGGTCATCCTGCCATCTAGGGGAGGGGGTGGGGGAAAGAAGGGGAAAAACTGGACAAAAGGTTTGGCAATTGTCAATGCTGTAAAATTACCCCTGCATATAACTTGTAAATAAAAAGCTATTAAAAAAATTTTTAAAAAAGAATACTTGCACTACTTCTCAGTCTCATCACACACAAAAAACTGTGCTTTGTAAACTTTAACATGTTGTGTAAATGTAAGCTGCTAGCTAATAGTTGGAATGCCAAGATTGTAGGAGAGCTGGACATCATTCAGAGATGGGAATCCCAAGACCCTGAATAAATAAATCAAGAATGCAGAACCATAGTTAGAGTAAAAAATCTTCATGTCAACAAACAGGAGAATATAAAGAGAAAAAAAATGCTGCAGAAGTGAATGGAAACATTAACATTAAAATTACAAGTCAGGATAAACCCAGAGGATGCAGTAATTAAGAGAAAAGTAAAGATGAGGACAATACAAGACAAAACAGATCAAAAAAATAAAGGAAACCAAAACAAGTCTGGAGCTGAGGAACAACTGAAATGAATTCGACAGGCTAAAAACATACTCTGAGCATGATGGTCAAATCAGAGTGCTGGTGAGAGAAGAAATGAAATGTTTCTTCTTAGCTCTCATCTTTGAGATCACCCATCACAGTGCCTTGCCAATCACTTATACTCAGTATTCGTTGAATAAATGAAAAGCAGCTATAAATAGGATGGATTAGTTAGAGAAAGAGTAAAATGAGGGAAGATAGTGCAAATGCTATTCTCACTAATGGAAATAAAAATGGAGTTTGGATTCCATTGAAAGCTATAGCAAGAAACAGTGTAAGATACTAACTGAACAATAGGAGGAAGACTTCCATCTCCAAATCATAGGATCTCAGGAGCATCTAACACAATCAGTACCTACATGAGAATACTTACAATACTTCTGAGAAGTGGTAGCCCAAACTTTGCTTCAGTAACTCTAATGGCCAGAAAATGCATCAGAGGGAAGACAGCAAAAGGCAAGAAATGGAAATCCAGATTGACAGGTGGTTGATATCAGGGACATCTTGACATTGAGCATCAAATTGATGAATATCTTAGCAAGTTGAACACAGAATCAGTTCTGTCTTGTGATAAGTAGTAGGTAGGTGTCCAGATAGTTAAGTGTCCAGCATCAAGGAAGTCTCTCATCAGGTAATGAGAAACCAACTCCAAGGCTTGAGAGTGTAGGGAGAATTCCATGCAATAAATCAATTGACAGACATTTATGGAATGACTACTTCCTGTTTAGCATGATTCTAGATGCTGGGGATAATCTCCCCCCAAAAAAATAAATTAAACATTTTTTTTCTTCAGGAAACTTACATTCTGTTGGGGAAAACAACAGGCACACTATAGAAATTTACAAAATACATGCAAAATAATTTTTGGAGATGTCACTAGTAGCAGTCAGATTCAAGAAGTGTCTTGTGTTGGAGGTGACCTTTGAGGGAAGCTAACGATTCTAAGAGGCACAGGCAATGAAAGACAGAATGGCAAGCACAGAGACAGCCTACATGAAGATAGGGAAAGTCCCCAGAATGACCTTTGAGAGAAGAAGGAGTGGAGCTCCACACTTTATCTACCCTATATCAAGTATTCACAAGATGTTTACAATTACCAAGATGTTCACAAACAGTTCTCAACAGAAAAAATGCAAACTATCAATTCCATTTGAAAGAATGCTCCAAATCACTAATGATAAAAAAATGCAAACCCTATAAGAAATGGCAATAGTGAATGTTGGAGGGATTGTGGGAAGACAGGCACATTGGTGCATTATTGGTAGGTTGTGAACACAGCTATTTCTAAAACAATTTAGAAATATCCAAAATGAAGCAGTGAAAATGTTGGTACTTTTTGGTCTAAATATTGCATTGTTAGCATTATATCTAAGAAGATGGGGAAAAAAAGGTCCAAGTGGTCCAAATATTCTATCTATATTGTGAAAACAAAGAATTGGAAACAAAGTAGAAACTCACAAATCAGAGAATGACTAAATAAATTATAGTACATGAATGGGATGAATAATTACTTTAATATATGTAATGGACTATTACTTACACCACTGCTATATAGTAAAAAAATGTTGCATGTGAGAGAGAAGCATAGAAAGATCTACATTAACACAAATAAAGTGAAGTAAGCAGAACCAAGAAAACAACATAAACAATTTTTACTTTACATACATAAGTGAATCCACAAAACTCTACATAAAGCAATTTTTACATAATGTAAATTTGCCCCCGGAGATGGCAAAAGGAGGGAGGGAAGAAGTCAGGAAGGGTATCAGCACATGGTTCAAGGACACCCAAGAGACAGGGTCAGAGAAATAAGAACAGAATAATGAATAAGGCAGGAGTAGTCAAGCCTGACAGAACTCAGGAAAAGGTGGAGCAGACATGTGGGGGCTGGACACAACACAAAGAAAAAAAGACAGGTGACGCATGGAAAGATACGACAGACAGTCATAGGGAAGATATGTTGGTGGACTGAGTAATGAAAAGGTCCTCTCTCTGTGTGCTGAAGGTCTCAAGAAAACCTAATCTGAAGCTGCAAACAAGACTCCTGCTTTCACATGGAAAGTTTGGGGAGGGGAGGTTTCCAAAAAGGTTAGGAAGCTACAGAGCACCAATCTGTGGAGCAAAAGTAGAGAAGGAACACAGTACTGTATATAATAAAAGTAACATAGATTTTTAAAATTCAGATTTCTTTCAGAATAAGTTGAATTCTGATAATGAGAATTTATGTAAAGCAAGAATTAACTATACACAATGACTATCAAAATGTAAACAAAAAGAACAACTAGCATACACAAGTTAAAAGTGAGCATTGAAAAAAGAAAATCAAGACTCAGACCAAAAGATATGAGGAGATTCTCCCAATCTGCCGCTTTCTAAAGATGGGAGGTCCATCAGTTTTGCATATTGCACATATTTTCAGATACTTTTGATATTATTTATCAGTTATTCTGATTTTTTAAATATTTTAAAATACTATTTGTTATATAAGATTAATATCTGCAGGGTAATAGGAAAAATGCTAAGGGAAACTATGGTAATTTTAAAAACAATAATTCTCAATAAAATTTTAACAAAGAACAAGATGTTCTATGCCTTGATATTTTATCAGGTGGGAATTCCTTTTCTTCAAATTGCTAATGAAGGCAATCAACCAATCAAGAGAAATGATTGTCTACACCCTGGGGTGCAAATTTCTTTGATTGAGACAAAAAGAAAAGCCAACCATGACACTAGGAACTTTAAATAGCAAAGGAATTTCATCATTTTCCAAATCCAGAGAAACACATCCTTTGGTGACAACCCCAAACTTTGGAGCTGAAGGTTTCAGGACTCTAGAAATTAAAAGTTTCTCTAACAGAAAGAAGTCTTAGAGGAAAAAAGAAAATTTTTCCCTTCCTCCACTCCCTCCTCACCCTCCCCCACCTCTCTTGACCACATCATCAGAGGTGAGAACACTAGAGACAATACATTCAAGTAGAAGTCAAAAGATACAATGAGAAGGTAAGAACAGATGTGAACAAACACAGATTTAGAAAGTAGTCCCTGGGAGAAGGAAGTATCTTTATGAAGAATGACTTTTTAGGGTAAAGGGAAATACCATCTATGGGCTCCTCAAAGATATTGACCCTCATAGCCTGGCAGAGAACTACAAAAAAAAAAAAAACAAAAACAAAAAAAACTTCATGAGGATTATATAAAGGAAGGAAAGGACTCCAAAAAACCAAGAAGAGAGTTAGCTCTTTGTCAAATGTGTTCTCTATAAATGTGTTTCACTAACTTTGTACTTTATGTTTGAGCCTACTCTTCATAGTGACTATGTCAGTGTGTATTAATGCTTGCATGTTCATGTAAGGAAAGAATGCCCCATTATTTTTTTGTTAGTTTTTTTATCTTTGGGGGAGAGGGAGCATGTTTTATAATAACTGTTCTTGCTATATTGCCTTAGTAAAATGGCCTTATAAAAGCTAATTATGTCTTGCTGATAATCAATGGGAAGGACACTGATAGGAGCTCATAAATAGCAGTATCATAAACACAGACTCTCAGTATTAATTCTAGAACTCTGAGACTAGCGTTTGCATTGTCTTCTGAGGACCTCAAGTTGGCAGTACAAATGCAAATATCCAGAGAGTATCCTTATATACCCATATATATGGATATATCCAATCCATATCTGGTTGAATATATAAGAATATACACATTCTTATATATGCTATAAGAATATGACAGGAACCCAGAATTGTTGGACAATATACCAAGAGAGGGACTCAGACATAAGGGGACTAAATAAGAATACATTATTGAGTTTCTAGGTACAAAGTGGAGGTTTGGTTAAAAGAACAAAGCCAGAGCCTATTTACTAAAACTGATCCATTTGGTCATAGCAAGACAAGCAAGAAAATTGATTTGATGCTCAGTCAAGATTCTTATAATTCTCATCCCTCAGAGCCCTCTCCTGGTTTGGTCCCAGAGCCTCAAAGCAAACTTATTCTAGAATTATTTAGTTTCTCTGGCATTTGAATTGGAGGCACTTTGGGAAGCAAGCAATGCTTATCATCACAGATATTTTTAAACCCTCGAAAAAGTGTAAAAAAGGTACTGAATTAGGAAAGTGGCAGTAAGATCTGAAAAGAAGAAATAATGTGAAGGACATCATAGAATCAACAGGCCTAGGAGTTTTATTGCATTTTTAAAGTAAAGAAGAGATAGATAAAAATTATTCAAATAAGAGGGCACATCTCACCATAAATTTACCAAATAATACCATTTAGTCAATTAGTCTTTTGCATGATAACTCCTGTTGAACTAACTGCCTTTTCCTCTTGTTTTGTCTAAGACTTTATTTTCTTTTTCTTTTTTTAACCTTTTTAATTTTCAAAACACATGCATAAATAGTTTTCAACATTCACCCTTGCAAAACCTTGACTTCCAAATTTTATTCTCCCTTCCTTTCCCATATCCTTCCATAGGTAGCAAGAAATCCATATGTGTTACATATGTGCAACTCTCTTTACATACCTCTACAGCTATCATGCTACACAAGAAAAATCAGATCAAAAAGGAAAAAAAAAATGAGGAAGAAAACAAAATGCAAGTAAACAACAACAAGAGTGAAAATACTATGTTTTGATCCACATTCAATCCCCACAATCCTCTCTCTAGGTGCAGATGACTTTCTTCATCTTAAGACCATTGGAATTGATCTGAATCACCTCATTGTTGAAAAGAGCCACATCCATCAGAATTGATCATCACATAATCTTATTGCTGTGTACAATTTTCTCTTGGTTCCGCTCAATTCACTTAGCATCAATTCATGTATGTCTCTCCAGGCCTTTCTGAAATCATCCTGCTGATCATTTCTTATAGAATAATGATATTCTAAAATATTCATATATTATAACTTATTCAATCATTTTCCAGCTGATGAACATCCACTCAGTTTACAATTCCTTCCCACTACAAAAAAGGTTGCCACATACATTTTTGTACATGTGGGTCCTTTCCCTTTTTTAATGACCACTTTGGGAGGCAAGCCCAGTAAAGACAGGACTGGATCAAAGGGTATACACAGTTTTTTTTTATTATTATAGTAACTTTTTATTGACAGAATCCATGCCTGGGTAATTTTTTTTACAACATTGTCCCTTGCACTCACTTCTGTTCTGATTTTTCCCTCCCACCCTCCACCCCTCCCTAGATGGCAAGCAGTCCTATATATATTGAATATGTCCTAGTATATCCTAGATACAATGTATGTGTGCAGATCAAACAGTTTTCTTGTTGCACAGGGAGAACTGGATTCAGAAGGTAAAGTAACCGGGAAGAAAACAAAATGCAAACAGTTTACATTCATTTCCCAGTGTTTTTTTTTTCTTTGGGTGTAGCTGCTTCTGCCCATCATTGATCAGTTGAAACTGAATTAGGTCTCTTTGTCAAAGAAATCTGCTTCCATCAAATTACATCTTCATACAGTATCGTTGTTGACGTATATAATGATCTCTTGGTTCTGCTCATTTCACTTACCATCAGTTCATGTAATTCTCTCCAAGCTTCTCTGTATTCATCTTGCTGGTCATTTCTTACAGAACAATACCACAATTTACCCAACCATTCTCCAATTGATGGGCAGCCACTCAGTTTCCAGCTTCTAGCCACTACAAACAGGGCTGCCACAAACATTTTGTAATACAGGTCCTTTCCCTTCTTTAGTATCTCCTTAGTATAAGCCCAGTAGAAACACTGCTGGGTCAAAGGGTATCACAGTTTGATAACTTTTGGGCATAATTCCAGATTGCTCTCCAGAATGGTTGGATTCATTCACAGCTCCACCAACAATTTATCAGTGTCCCAGTTTTCCCACATCCCCTCAACACTCATCATTATTTTTTCCTGGCATCTTAGCCAATCTGACAGGTGTGTAGAATATCTACAGAGTTGTCTTAATTTGTATTTCTCTGATTAATAATGATTTGGAACATTCTTTCATATGAGTGGTAATATTTCAATTTCATCATCTGAAAATTGTCTGTTCATATCCTTTGACCATTTATCAATTGAGAATGGCTTGGTTTCTTATAAATTAGAGTCAGCTCTCTATATATTTTGAAATGAGGCCTTTTCAGAACCTTTAACTGTGAAGATGTTTTCCCAGTTTGTTGCTTCCCTTCTAATCTTTTTACATTAGTTTTGTTTTTACAGAAGCTTTTAATTTGATGTAATCAAAATTTTCTATTTTGTGATCAATAATGGTCTCTAGTTCATCTTTAGTCACAAATTTCTTCCTCTTCCACAAGTCTGAGAGATAAACTATCCTATGTTCCTCCAATTTGTTTATAATCTCGTTCTTTATGTCTAAATCATGGACCCATTTTGATCTTATCTTGGTATACGGTGTTAAGTGTGGGTCTATGCCTAATTTCTGCCATACTAATTTCCAGTTATCCCAGCAGTTTTTGTCAAATAATTAATTCTTATCCAAAAGTGAGGATCTTTGGGTTTCTCAAACACTAAATTGCTATAGTTGACTATTCTGTCTTGTGAACCTAACCTGTTCTACTGATCAACTAATCTATTTCTTAGCCAATACCAAATGGTTTTGGTGACTGCTGCTTTATAATATAGTTTTAGTTCAGGTACAGCTAGGCCACCTTCATTTGATTTTTTTTCATTAATTCTTTTGAGATTCTTGACCTTTTATTATTCCATATGAATTTTGTTGTTATTTTTCTAGATCATTAAAATATTTTCTTGGAAGTCTGATTGGTATAGCACTAAATAAATAGATTAGTTAGGGAGTATTGTCATCTTTATTATGTTTGCTCGACCTATCCAGGAGCATGATATTTTCAATTGTTTAAGTCTGACTTTATTTTGTGTGGAAAGTTTTTTGTAATTTAGCTCATATAATTCCTGACTTTCCTTTGGTAGATAGATTCCCAAATATTTTATGCTGTCGACAGTTATTCTGAATGGAATTTCTCTTTGTATCTCTTGCTGTTGGATTTTGTTGGTGGGGTATACATAGTTTGATAGCCCTTTGGGCATAGTTCCATATTGCTCTCCAGGGTGGTTGGATCAGTTCCATCACCAATGTATTAGTGTCCCAGTTTTTTCACATCCCCTCCAACATTCATCATTGTCTTTTCCTATCATCTTAGCCAATCTGAAAGGTTTATAGTGGTACTTCATTCAGAGTTGTCTTAATTTGCTTTTCCCTGATCAATGACGACAAAGCATTTTTTCATATGACTAAAAATCGTTTTAATTTTTTCATCTGAAAATTGTCTATTCATATTCTTTGATCATTTAGCAATTGGTGACTTATATTCTTAATAATTTGAGTCAGTTCTCTATATATTTTAGAAATTAGATAAAGCTGTATTTTCTAGAGCAATTCAGGATGTTGTATAGTGTCTTTGTTTATAGAGCAGATGTATAAGATCACACTCAATTTCTGGACCCAAAATTCCTGACTATGAAGATTTGTGTCATCTGGCAAAATACTATGAACATCATTATTCATTTAACCACAGTAGAAGTCACCCCTTTTCAATTCACTAAGATTTTTTCACTGCCCAGAGGATGATTGCCATAAGAGACAAGCACAGAATGAAAGGGTAGTCAGGAAAAACACACAGAGAAAATTGATGGTAGCAGAAGGCAAACTATTACATTACTCTTATAGCCCTCTGCTCCATGAAATGGACACAATAGCAGACATCAGTCATGGAGGGATGCAACCAGATTTAATTCACTGTATTCTCACATTTGAGATTCTTTTTCTCTGTATGAGAAAGAAATGTCCCAAGGATTCATTTCTGGTTACAAATAAAATTTGTTCAGCTACTCCAAATCCTTCAATTAGAATTTGTACCTCTAAATCTCCTTCCAAATACACCCTTATGCTTCCTTATTAAATAACTTGACACATTACTTTTAGCCCCAAATTTTCTCCTAAAAATTCTGATACTCTGGTTAAATAAAAAAGAAAAAAGGAAAAACATGGGAGTTTTTGGTTTACTACTTAGTATTGGGCAAAATATAAAAACTATAAGAAAATAAAATTAATTTTCAGGCATTTTTGCTATGTGCAGAGCAAAGATCATCCTGAATTAAAAGGTGGGAAGAAGACTAGTATCATTAGGCTTCCTGGCAGTGTGGTGTTTGAGTAGAGGGGGAAGTTAGAAGATGGAACATGCAACCTCTGAGGGGTGGAATTGTGTGTTTCAAAGGATTATAACTTGGATATGTAACTAGTATTCATAGGTAACACTGGGATCCTTAAATTCTATAAAGATTAAGCTATGTTAGTAAAAATGAATCTCTACCGATAGATAACAAGAAGCTATTTGCTGCCTAATATTAACAAGAAAGGAGGCTGTGATCTTCTCATGGGATATGATGGAGAGTTTTCTAATATATGTCAAAGCTGACAACCATACAGTATTTCTCATGATTTACATGGGGATAAATGATACCACTGGAAATAATGCATCTAGCATTGGTAGAGACTGTGAATTCTGGGTCAAAAAACTTAAGACCTTCGATGTCCAGGTGGTTTTCATCTCTGCTGCCAAATGAAAGTAGAGGCTTTGCAAGAGAAAAGCAGATTTTGGAAAAGAACATCTGGTTTAAGGAAATGGTGTCTGAGAACAGGATTTGGATTTTGGACTATAGATAATGGGCATAATGGACTCTTAGCCAGAGATATAGGTAATGTGATGGAGAGTGATAACACTGATATGTTCCTAGACTCTTGCAAATCTTGTAAAGAGAACCTTATGAATTTGTATCAGTATAGATACCATCACAATTTATATAGCAGCTATAACACAGAAAGAATATTAGTAGAGATACTAGATCACTCAATAGTATAAGAAAGCAGCCAGCAATAAAATTCTTAAGTTGAGATAGCAGTATGTAAATGCTTAAAGAATGAATAATAATCAATGTGAACTAGAGATATTAATTGCAGGAGGCAAATTTGACCACACTTAATAACACTTAATAAAATGAGACATGATTAAAATATAGTTCTAGGAGATTGTAATAATAATAGTGATAACAAATGACATTTACATAGTATTTTAAGATTTGTAAAGCATTTTACAAACATTATCTTATTTAAAAGCAATAAAAGAATAGATGTAGGGATAGATTGTTAATGTACTGCATATTAAGAATATACACTCCAATGAAGAAATACAGGAACCAGGTGAATAAGGTGTGAAGTAGTATATTTTGGTGTTTTCAACAGAGTGGGAAATAAATAGCATCATAACAGAATACAGAGGTCTCTTGATAAAAAGAAGAAATAAATGAATTTAGGAAATAGATCACGAATATAGAGAGAATTGGAGAGACTTACATGAACTGATGCTAAGTGAAATGAGCAGAACCAGGAGATCATTATATACCTCAACAACGATACTGTATGAGGATGTATTCTTATGGAAATGGATTTCTTCGACAAAGAGATCTAACTCAGTTTCAATTGATCAAGGTTGGACAGAAGCAGCTACACCCAAAGAAAGAACGCTGGGAAATGAATGTAAACTGCTTGCATTTTTGTTTTTATTCCTGGTTTATTTATACCTTCTGAATCCAGTTCTCCCTGTGCAACAAGAGAACTGTTCAGTTCTGCACACATATATTGTATCTAGGATATACTGTAACCTATTTAACATGTATAGGACTGCTTGCCATCTGGGGGAGGGGGTGGAGGGAGGGGGGGGGAAATCAGAACAGAAGTGAGTGCAAGGGATAATGTTGTAAAAAAAATTACCCTGGCATGGGTTCTGTCAATAAAAAGTCATTAAAAAAAGAAATAGATCACAATTAAATATGGAACTATAATTTATTAATTATGGAGGGCAATTATCAAATGGAGCTCATTTGATGCCAGAAGTAGAATAGATGATGAGTTGTTGGCTTGTCTTGATATAGGTAATTTTATTCTATGAAATGGAGAAAATAGTCAGCAGGACTATTTTTCTGGACCTCATCTTCAACAATAGGAAAGATTTGATTACCAAGTTGAAAATAATGGCAACTTTGGTGAGAGGGAGAAGAAGGATAGGATGTTACCACTGCATCTCCAAATTTCTGTAGAGAAAGAGAAGAAATTCATTCATATACATTAGGTTTCTTGAAAAAGATATTTCAAAGAGTTCAGAAAAAATATAAGGAGGATCTTATGCCCTCAAATTATATTGGTACAGTTAACTCAAGAAAGATGAGAAACATTTGACACTAAAATTTTGAAGGTGTTAAATGAAAAAAAAATACAATAAGAAAGAAAGGAGTAGATTGTCTAAAGATAATGATATAATTGTACAGAAAATTCAGGAACTTATGTAATAGAGAGACTGTTTCATAGAAAGAGTGCCTCAATAATGTCTTTCCCCATGGAGGAGACCTGGGAGCATGCTTCCAGGAGATGTATAAGGCAAATTCCCTCTAGGGACTGTTGTGCATTTGTAGACATCCTATAAGTGGTTCTGGATATGCAATCACATGGTATATGGGAGATATTTTAATTGATTCTGAAAGCCATCAAAAGAATTTGATGCATTTGTGGCATATCTATTTTGACCTTATCCTTCTACCTATTCATTCATATGACAAAAGACAATGCTGTACAAAGACAGGGAAGCAATAATTATCAGGAGCCAGTATGGCTTCATCAACAGATCATGACAGAATACCTTCAACTTATTTTTTGCCAGAGTTACTAGACCATTATATAAGAAGAATGTTAAGGATGTGGTTTACATAAATTTTTAACCAAACATTTAACAAAGTCTCTTATGCTACTCATGAAACAAATAGAGAGATGTGGGCTTGACACTGACACATTTAGGTACATTCAGAATGGTTGAATGGAAAATTTAGAATAGTCATTAATGTATCACTGTCAACTTGGAAGGAGGTCTCTAGTGGGGTATTTCAGGCAGCTGTCCTTGACCCTGATCTGGTATACATTTTTATAAATACCTTGAATGAAAGCACAGATAGTATGTTTGTTTAATTTGGATATGATGCAAAGCTGGGAGGAATAGGTAAAATGCTGAGTAACAGTGCTAGGATCCAAACAGATTTACACTATCAATAAATGGGATAGTTGATATTTGGAGTAAAAATAAAATCAAGTTTAGAAGTATAAGATTGGTAGGTCTGGATATCTTTAAAAAAGATCTAGGACTATTACTAGAGCAAAAACTCAATATGATCCAGCAGTATGATTTGGTAGCTAAAAAAAGTTAATGAGATCTAAATAAGTGAGATCTAAGATGCACAGAATGAACAATGGCTATCAACGTCACTCCAGTATTGTGCTTTAATCAGATTATGTACAGAGGACTCTGCTTAGTTAGTTTTGTCCAGTTGGTTTCAATAATATCCAACTCTTTATCATTCCATTTGTAGTGTTCTTACCAAAAGTACTAGAATGGCTCGTCATTTCCTTCTCCAGTTCATTTTACAGAAGAGTAACAGACATTTTGTCCACTGTGCCTCCTAAATGCCCTTATGCTTACTTATGGGCACCTTTTTAAAGGAAAGACTACAAATTAATCAAGAGAGGATGATCAATGCATTGAAGAGCATCATGTCATATGAGGACTAGCGATATTTAGCTTGAACAATAGAAATCTTGGAGAAAAGGCATAATATTGTGGTTAAAAGCTATCCTATGGAAAAGGTATTAAACCTGTTCTACTTCATCTCAGAGAGCAGAACTAAGAAGAGTTAGGATTAACCAAAAGGCAGGCTTTTTGGTCAATATAAAGAAAATACATAATACATCATACATTATATAAAAGTATGATGCCCTGCCATTACATGCTGCACTAAAGATCTTCAAATACAAGACTAGAAGAGCACACATTAAGATATCAGAAACGAGTCTTATTCAGTCTTGAATTGGAGCAAATGGCCAGCTAAGTCTCTTTCAGCACTAAGATTTGGTGATTTTGTAATTCATCAAACACTGATGTGGCCAACCAACTTCATTTCCATTTTTAAACAAGGTTACAAAATCACAATATCAACCACTACAACTAGCAACGATCTCAGAGACCACCTAGTCCATCACTATCGTCTTAGAAGCAAGCAACTTGATGCCCAATAAGCTTGAGGGATATGATCAAGTTTTCATAATTAGTAAATATCAGAGGGGACATCTGAACCTAGGTCTCTGACCCAAAACCTAGTTCTTTTTCCTCTGAGTCACAATGTCACAAAGTCAAGAATAGCACTTACTGTATGTTATCAACTATTCTAAGCAATGACAAGCAAAGGAAAACAAAAATAGCCTCTGTGCTCAAGGACGTGATATGAAGACATTTTAATGGGAAAACAACTTGTCATAAATAACTGAACACATACAAGATAAATACAAAATAATTGGAAAGTAATCTCAAAGTAGTCCTTAGATATAGGAGAACCTAATTCTTTTTACATCTATTCTACACATAGGTTTAATGCTTTTTAAAGCATTTCACAGATTCCTTCATGTTAACCTTATAGATGCAAAGAAATATGAGGTGTGGGACAATCAGGCAGATTTGAAATTGATTAAATGCCTAGATCAGTATTTCTCAAACTTTTTGGTCTCAGGACTCCTTTACACTCAAAGGGATTTTCTTTATATGAATTGTGTATATCCATATTTACTACATTGAAAATTAAATTGACAAATTATTAAAATATTTATTACTTCATTTAAAAACACATAAACCCATTACATGTGGATATAATTAACATATTTTAGGGAAAATAACTATTTTCTAAAAGTAAGTGAGAAGAGTGGTATTGTTTTAAATTTCTTTAATATCTGCCTTAATAGAAGACAGCTGTATTCTCCCACCTGCTCCTGCATTCAATCTGTTGTGATAAGATTATTTTTGGTTGAAGCACATGAAGAAAATCCTGCCTTCAAATAGTTATGTGATTTGAAAAGAGAGGAGTAAATAATGTCTTCCAGTGCTCTACCCACTGTGTAACCTAGATGTCCAGTCACAAATACATTGATGTCAAAATAGGAATGCTAATAGTCAAAGTGAACAGACAGTTTTCAGATGAAGAAATTAAAACTATCTACAATCTTATGGAAAAAAATTCTTTAAATCACAATTGATTGGAGAAATGCAAATTAAAACAACTTTGAAGTTCTACCTCACACCCATCAGATTGGCTAATATGACAAAAAAGAAAATTACAAATTTTGGAGGGGGTGTGGAAAAACTGGGAAGCTAATGCATTGTTGGTGGAGTTGTGAAATGATCTAACCATTCTGGAGAAAAAATTGGAACTATGCCCAAAGGACTATAAAACTGTGTGTGCCCTTTGATCCAGAAATACCACTACTAGGTCTGTGTACCAAAGAGATCATAAAAAGGAAAAAGGGCCCACACATAAAAAATATTTATAACAACATTTTTGCTTAGTGGCAAAAAACTAGAGACTTTAGGGGTTGTCCATCAATTGTAGAATGGCTGAACAAGCTGTGGTATGTGAAATGTGAGGAGGCATTTCAAAAAAATCTGGAAAGACTTATATGAACTGATTCCCAGTAATATGAGCAGAACCAGAAGAATATTGTATACATTGCAATACTGTGTCGATTGTAGAGGGCCACAGATAGTGGAGAACTCGGGGTGAAGTATAAGACCCTTCAGCTCAGAGGGAACCTGCTAACAATGTCTAGTTCAGCTCCCCATCTCCCCTAAGGCCTCTCAGCCTTCCTGAGAAATCAGGAGGCGATTACAATCTGTGTTGTAATTGAAGCAGAGTGATACCAGGTGCTAAAGAGTGATGCCAGGTGGCAAACTACATACAATAGCAAGTTACATATATTCATTGCATGTGTATTAGGGTATATAAAGTGGGAAGACATTGGAATAAATGGACTCCATATTTTAACCATCCTCTGGAGTCTCGCCTCATCACTCCTCCACTAAGATTGTATATTTTAATTACCCAGACATGGGGGCTCTAGAAAGTATGGTACTTTTGTCACCCAACTTGGGGGAACTAGAAAGCACGACACAGAAGTGGATGATCAACTATGATAAATTTAGCTCTTCTCAGTAAAACAATGAATCAAGACAATTCTAAAAAATTTGTGATGAAAAATGCCATCCACATCCAGAGAGAGATCTATGGAGACTTAATACAAATTAAAGCACATTATTTTCACTTATTTAAATTAGTTTTTTTGTTTTTTTCTTTCTCATGGATTTTTTTTCTTTTTGTTCTGTTCCTCTTTCACAACATGACTTATTTGGAAATATGTTCAACATAATTGTACATTTATATTGGATTGCTTGTAGTCATAGGAGGGGAGAAGGAAGGGAGGGAGAAAAATTTGAAACTCAAAATTTCACAAAATGAATGCTGAAAATTATTTTAACATGGAATTGGAAAAAATAAAATACTATTAAGTTTTTTTTTAAAGTGTTTTGGTGATCTGTTCTTAACCTAATTGTGATACTCAGTTTTACTAACATATTTGATGGAAATGTCAAATTTGCAGATGATGGAAAGTTGGCTTGAGAGTTAATTGTTAACTTTTCAGTGTAAATATTTATACCTCAGGAAGTTGAACAACAATGCATACATTATTTTTCTGGTAGAGTCAGTTATTAACAATGAACAACCATCCTATCCCCAACCATATAGTTTCTTTGTATTCTCTTCAGGTCTGACCATATCTGGAGTGTTATGCCCATTTCTATACCTTAAAAAATACCCCAGAGTATGATAACCAGAATGGGGAAGAGATTGGACTGGGTGGTGTTTGGCATCCTTTTCAAGTGTAAGAAGAACCTATGATTGTGTGATTCTTGGACATTAATCATGTCCTTCAAACAACAGAAAGAATTGAAATAATTAGAAATGGCAACAGGTGAGACTAATCTTGAGCATGAACAATTTGCATCTGTCATTAAGCATAATCTAGCATTTTGTGGTTTCCTTATATTTTTCCATCAAGGATACCCTCAATACATGTTATTCTTTTTCAGAAAGCTTTTATAGAAGTGTGAAACTAACCATATGGGTCAGTAGTTACTTATTATTAGTGGTCTTCTCAAATATCTTCTAGTAATATCATTTTTTATTTTGGCTTTTTTTTTTTGTTGGTTTAGATTTAATTTTAGTTATCTCCTCCCAGAGATATCTTATAAAAAGATTCATTGACATATTTAGGACAAAATTGTCGACATTAGTGGTGTCAAACACATATAGAACCAGGATCTATTAAAGGATACATAAAGATTTTGTATGCCACATATTGATTTAAAAACATATTAACATTATTTATATTTCATAATATTTTTATTTTGTTAAACATTCCCTAATTGTATTACAGTCTGGTTCATAGTATACTTGGGGATGTTGGAGGTCCTCTATGTGTTTTACACCTCTGATCTATAGTCTGGATTCCCTCATTAAGCATTTGCTCTAGTCCAGTTATTCTTTCTGACTAATGATAATAATGATAAACATGATAATTATCATTCTTATTTATCATTTATTCTCATTTATCATTCTTTAGAATTTATAAAACTGAACTAATGCTTTACAAATATTATCTCATTTTAACCTCACAACTCTGTGTGATAAGTGCTTTTATTATACCCATTTTACAGATAGGAAAATTTAAACAGGCTGAGAATAAATGATTTGTCCAAGAGACCAGAGTCAATAAAGTGTCTGAGGCAAGATTTGAACCCAGTTCTTCTTGACTCCAAAATTAAGAGTTGGTCCATTGAACCAACTTATTGTACTTCTTTATCTCATGGTGAATGTCAGAGAAGGTGATATTAGGACCCAAATTGATACCATTTTCAACGATAATAAAAATTGATCATTATGGAAATGTTGGCAAATTCATTCTATTTTTCTGTCTGTTGTTCTCCAAATTTCTGTTTATGGAGTTGTCTAAGAAAGTAAACCAAGTTCCTTAAGTAAAGGTAAATCAAGCAAGTCTACTTTACTTGCTGCTGAGTGTGGTGAGTTTAACTGGTTTTTCTGGATATTCTGTTTCCATATCTTTGAAAACAACTCTTCCACTTATTGCTTGTATGCCTTTCTGGGTCCTGTTTTTTCATCTGTAAAAGTAGAGTGCTGGAATAGATAGATAACTTCAGGATCCTTCTAGATAAACTATCTTATCTTCCTATATTCTTTTTGAGTTGGAAGTTTTAATGGAATTTGGAGTGTTGAGGAATTACGAACCATCCATTTATGATTCTCTCAGGGAGAGAAGGAGGGCTTCTACTCTGGTGTGGCTATTTGTCTTTGAAGGGTGGACTGACATTGGGGGGCTGTCTCAAAGGTAGAGAGAGTGTTTTCTCTGCCTGAAGCTCTAGGATGTGTTTTGGCATAAAGCCAACTTTTGAAGGAGAGACTCATTCTATTTTTTTTTAATGGATAATGCTTACCTTGCAGTTTTTCTAGTGGTTCACTTTCGCATCCAGTCAAGAGAGCAGCTCTGCTTCAGTCAAACTAGCCAAGCCACCCTTTTCTCTCTCCTCCTCACCTTTCCCCAGCATGCTTTTTCCCCAAGTTTTGTTTCCTAAGGTCTATCAGGGAAGAATAGTGGCAAAGATCCCCATGAAGTCCAATCAGGCAGCTTTTGCCTAGTCCCTAGATGAAAAAATGGGCAGCTAGATGGTAAAGTGCTTAAAGTGGCAGGTCTAAAGTCAAGAAAACCTGAGTTCAAATCTGGTCTGAGATACTTAGTATCTTTGTGACTCTGGACAAGTCACTTAACTTTGCCCCAGTTTGCTCATCTGTAAAATGAGCTGAAGAAGGAAATAGCAAACCACTATAAGATCTTCGCCAAGAAAACCCTAAATGAGGTTGTGAACAGTCAGACCTGACTGAAATGACTGAACTACAATGTGCCAATAGAATATAAGCTTCTAAGTGATAGGATCTGTTTCTTTTTTATCTTTGTTTCCTCGCAGACTAGCACAGAGTCTTACAAGTAGTAGCATTTATTCTCTGTTTCCTTTTTGGAACTGAACAAAGTATAATAGCTGGACAACTAGACAGCAAGTGAATAGAGCTTTGACATTTGAGTCAGGAAGAATCTGAGTTCAAATCTGTCCTCCAATATTTACTAGCTGTGTGATCCTGGACAAGTCACTTAACCCCAGTTGCCATCATCATCATCATCATCATAAAAAATGATGTTTACATTAAAATTTGCAAAGATGATCTGGTTTTTCAAATAATTCTCTAAGCAATTCCTTATGCTTCATTGCAGATAAGGAAAGAGAGCCTCAAAGAGGTTAATTGATCTGCCCAGGTTCATATAATGAGTAATTGCCTGAACAAAG
Organism: Sarcophilus harrisii; assembly: GCF_902635505.1. Lineage (NCBI taxonomy): Eukaryota > Metazoa > Chordata > Mammalia > Dasyuromorphia > Dasyuridae > Sarcophilus > Sarcophilus harrisii. Next base: position 391,106,518 of record NC_045428.1, on the reverse strand, counting down.
ATTCTGGCTATATGCAAGAATATTTAGTAGCCATTTTTCCGATTAAAAAAAAGCATACCAGACACACTTTTTAAGCTTAATCTTCAGTCTCAACATTTATTCCACCACATTCTGAATCTACACAATGAACAAGACAATAATCAAGCACTGATTCATAGAATTTGCTGATTTCTGAGGTGTAAAGACTTCACAATAAGATTTCATAATCCACTCTCACCAGCCACCCTGGCTCCAACCCGCTTCTGGTACCTGACTATTCACTCCACCTAACCTGCCTAAACCAGTAAAGGTGCTACCCCACAATCCTGGCAAACAAACTCCACAAATACCTCTATAAGTTTTACCATAGGTTCTTCCTGGTGACCCCAAATTAGCCTTACTCTCATTAAAGAGCCTCAGTGCAGATTTATAATCCAAACTTCTGATGTGAGCAGCTGTTTTGTGTGAAAGCAGATGCTGACAAGCAAGAAAATGCACGAATACAAAGACACAAATATGAAATCCCATTCCTCTGCCTAGCCAGGGTGGAGATTTTGCTTTGAAATGAATCCAGATAAACTTTATTTTTTGTTCACAGAGCCAAACCCAAGGAAACAAACATTCTTTCCCCTTCTTTTTGATGTCCTATGACAGCATGAAGGCTGGGACCTGTTTTGTGAAAGCTTCTCTGTGTCCTTGTTTCTAATAAGAAAAGTATTATCTGACCCTGTAGTTCAAGGGCTTGTTAGTAGGGAATCATCTGACCTAGTATTCAGTGAAGTCGAGTCTACCAACCAATCCCCTTTGCCTGTCTCCTGCCTGAGAGCTCCTCTCTAAAGAGTATAATCTTCTTTCTCTTGTCTGTCCTTGATTTGCTCATTGGTCTTTTCATTAGTGCAGTTATCTTTCCTTAGTCCACAGCTGCTCTACATCCTTACTTCTGTATTTGAGTTGCTGAGTGAGTGAACTGTTGCTCAATTATCTTTGCCTATTTTGTCTCTCCAAGAGACTGTCCCTGACACAGTGATTGTAAAGCCTTCCTCTCTTCTTTCATGCTCTAAAAATTTCCCTAACTAATTCCATGTTGCATTCCAAGGTAGGAGTTGAAGAGAAATCCAGAAAGATCCCTTCTTTTTTTCTGCCAGCCCAAGTTTCATCTGTTTACTCTCATTTCATTCTCTCTCTCATTTTATTTTAAGGCTCTTCCTTCACTATATGTTTAAAGCAGAAATATTTCTCCTAGTCCTGAAGAAGTTATTGTAAATATGATGGTTTCTAAGGTTCCTCCAAGGGTTGATTAAATTACTATAATACTACTCATGATACCAAGGTAAAGTTGCTTCCTAGTCCATGAGGCAGGCCTGGTATGGCTTAATGGCAGAGACTGTTCAAGGATACAACCCCATTTGAGACACAACATGAAAATTTATTTTGCTGAATCCTAAGAGTTCATAGTCCATTTCTACTTTTGCAATTTCTTAAATCGTGGAAAAACTAGCCCAAGGAGCTATCACTAAATTAGATGTTTGTTAACTTAGCACAGTTCCTGGCATAACTAACAGGTACTTAAAAATGCTTGTTCCTTTCTACCTTCCCCTCTCCCCAAGGATAAATCAACAAATCAAAAAGCATTTATTAAGCACCTTATTATGTGCCAGAGGATATAAACACAGACGCTTCCTGGGTCATGTCATTTTTTGGCCAGAATTCTTCCAATACTCATCCCCAAACTATTCCTTTGAATACCTTATTTCTCTATAAATATACATATAAATATAAATATATTCTCTAAAATAAACAGCTTATTCCTTCATTATTTCTTAAACTACTTTCTGCAGGAAAAATTTGTCAGTTTCAGTTATATGGCATCTGCTTCAGAATAATGATGGATCTTTTACATCTTTGTTATGATCAAGTTAGTTTACATTTGTCTTTACTGGTAACACACATTAAAGAATTATTCTTAATACTTTCCATCACATTCTCATCATGTACAATACTATGCAAACCTTAAAGGTTGAATAACTTTAAAGTACTATATAAATGCTGGTTTTTAATCATCATCTTATTCTTCTCAGCTATGGGTTCAGACAACAATAGACCCAGGACATTGCTGTGCTATTGTAATTCTTTTATTTTTAATACTTGATAGATACTTTTAAAAGAACAATGACTGTGAGTGCAAAGATCTGAGTTCAAATGCACCTTCCTTCAGCATATTACTTAACCCTACTGATCCAAAATTTCCTCACCCATAAAATCAAGGTATTAGATTAGATAATCTCTGAAATCCTTTCCAGTTCTTGATATAAAATCCTATAACATATATGGCCTAGGTAGTAAAAACATGTATTTTTTATAGCTGCATAAAAGTTATAGATATAAACTTATTTCTATAGGCTTACTAAAAAGCATTCTCAGTAGTATACCAACAGAAATAAAAGATACTTTATTCTCTTCCCAAATGATTTTGATATTCTCTCCTAAATCTCTGTATTTTGGAATTGTTTCATTCCATGTAGCTTGGAAATCATAAATATTTGGCAATGCAACAATAGGTTTCAAACTATTAAAAATATTGTTTGAAGTCTTTATGGATCCATGTTATGTCCACACAATTTAGTTTGGTCTACATTAATTGTCTAGGTCTAGAGAGTTTATTGATTGAGCTCTCCAAAATATTTTGGATTCTACATTTGATATATTGGAGATTTGACAAATATAATTCCATTAAAAGTAGTGAATTTCCGATAGACACCAATTCATGCTTGCTAGGTTTTTACAATCTGTATAATGTCTCTTGTGAAGTACCTGTGGAATACTACTTCTAGGGTCACTTCCCCAATTCCCACTTTCATTCAGATGGTGGCTGACTATGTAGTCTCTAATTTTAAAGATAAAACTGAGAGGAAAGGATTTCTAGGACTGTCACTCATGATCTCTCGCCAGTGTGCCATTGATTATCAACTAGTAATATTTGTTAAGACCAAATAGCAAGAATAATGGATACAAAAACATTCCTTCAAAAAAATCTGCAGATACACTCTCTTAAAATACACATGTAAAATGGGCACAAACTTAAAGTGCAAAGTTTGGCATTTTAGTACATGTGGCAAATATATATAGCTAAAGTTATGTCTCCCAATTTCTGGTCCCCTTATGAAATTGTCATAAAGTTTTTTTAGGGGTAACTATCTGCTAAATAAAGAAATGTAGTGTATTGCTATATCTGACAATCTCCATAAATGCTATTCTCCATTAGTGCAATAATGTTTCTTGATGCTACTGCAATCAAGTGACCATTACACATCTATCTGTAGCTCTTTTCACTGTCACCACTGATGGCCACTGTTACTGTCACCAATCTAAATTCATAAGGTGGCAATGGATACTTCCATCTCAGAATACCTGTTTCATCTAATATAAAATAATAAGCAACACAGGCAGATGCAGCCATATACAAATAGCCTCTACACCTGATTGGAAGATAACTATATTCCCCTAAGCCCTGCTTTTGCCGGAAATCCAAAGTAGGCAACTTTTCACCACCACAAAAGAATCGGAGAGCAATGAAAATGTCAGTTAGCCTTTTTGAACAACCACTGAGTTCTTACTCAGAATCCTTTGTTAGTAGTTCTTCCAGCTCCATAGCCAATTAAAAGATTTTTAAATATCACATAGTATGGCCCCTTTGTCATGAATGGTCAGAAACTCTCTCTTCCCTCCCCAGTTTTCATATAGTCAACTGGACTAAATCCAGGAAATTCCAGGAAAGGAGGAACTGCCTATGGTTCAAAAACCATCCCTCCTAAGTTAATGCACCCATATTATTTATATTAATCACTAAGTCTGTGCTTCATAAATATAATCCTTTTAATATTTCTGGCATCAAATACAATCCTAAATTATCACAAATTCTCATGAATATTTTTGATATCTCCTTGTCGCTACACTGTTAGAGAATTCATTTTGATGTTGCCTACAGAGGGTCTTTGGATTCCATTTTAAGATCTGAGCTATTTCATAAGTTTTATCTGGAAATAAACCAAGGCTATCAATCATCTCCAATAATTCCAGCATTTTCAATTTCCTAATCTTCACCATCACCTTCTACTTTGTCTGCAAACATATCAAGGCATGCTTTCTGCTTTAAAAAAGTTAAAAAGCACAACACTCAAAATGTTTTCTTCAATCTCTTTCAAGATTCTGAGCCATATATCATCCTATCTTCATTGCCAAAGTTCTTAAAAAGTAGTGTATTTGTTGTCTTCCCCACATTACCCTCCATCAGATATTCTTTATAGTTTAACTTTCCCCTCTACCACATCACAGAATGTTAGCACTGAAAGAAATTTCAAAGGCCCATGTCCTATAAACTAGGCATGAAGACAATATTTTTTTCCTTACTTCATGCTTAAATCTGCCTCTTTGCAACTTCCATACAACCTTCACTACTAATCCTTCCCTCTGGGATCAATCAAAACAAACAATCTCTCTTTCACTAGACAATCCTTTAAATCTATTATACCACCACCACAATCACTATCCCTAACTCATTTCTTCTTTCTATCATAAATGTCTGGTTCCTTCATCATCTTTTCAAAGGATATCAACTTGAGGTCTTTCACTGTCATCATTGCCCTTGATGCCATGCTCTACAGTTTATCAATGTTCAAAAGCCCTTCTCTTTGGCAGATAAAACCAATGCAAATTAAGAACTGAGAACTTCTGACTTTTCTCTCTTGTCAGTTTTCATCATTCAATTCACTCTGAGCAGTGGTTCTATCTCATCTTTGATCTTCCTTAATTTGTGCTACTCACATGGCACTTTTCACATAAAGCCTTGAATTACTGATATATGAATACACACCTTACCTCTAGATAGAGTCAGCTAGTTGTGTCATTGAAGAAAATGTTGGGCTGGCATTCAGGAAGATCTGAGTTCAAATTTTGCTTGAGTATAATGCTAGGCAAATCACTCTATCTGAATTGGTTTTTCAATCTGTAAAATGGGGATGATAATACTTCCCAGGATTGTAGGGAAGATTGAATGAGATAATATTTTTAAATGCTTTGCATAGTATTTGGAAAAATAAAATATTATTGGAAAAAATTCTTTGCATATCACAAAGTCATTAAATGCTAGCTCTTTTTATTATTTTTTTATTAGACAAAAATAAATGTCTTGAGAACAGGAATCTAATGAGCTGCAATGGAAGTCAGGTGGTGTAATAGAAGAAGCAATAATTTTATAATCAGATTTGAGTTTAAGGTCCACCTTATGTATTTGTAGGCAATGCTAATATAGCCACACCATTTCAACTCTGATGTCTCAACTGAAAAGAGACAAAATACTATAGTACATACTTTAAAAAATATCATATGAATTATCATTATTATACAACATTATACAATATCATTATATGATAGTATACACTGAAGAACTATAAACAAAATAAGCTTTTAATACATACACATTTGTTTAACTGAATTATATTTTCCTTCCTATGTGTCAGAGAACTGTCCTCTATATAAACTTGTACTTTAGGCAAGTGAGATAATATTTGTAAAGTATTTAGTATAGTGCCTGGCCCAGTAGAGGCTCTATATAAATTCTTATTCCCTTCTCCCTCTCTTTATTTTATTCCTCCCCCCATTGAGTGAATGGGAGGGGAAGGAAAAAGCCAATAATTACATGAAACTTGTCTATCATAGTTCAAAATATTTATTTTCCTTAAATAGCCCATATTATATCATGAAGTAATATCATCTTAAACATTTTATCAATGTCTATTCTCTGCTATCCAAGCCATTAAACATTATAATTAATACAGTAACTTTGATTTCAAATGTTCTCATTCCTACAGCAACAAATCATTAATTTTACAAATGGCAACAGGCTGGCTTGTTCATTATATTCCATTTTCATCATGACCTTTGACTATTTCAAAGGGTACTTGACCTAAAGGTACGTTTAATTCACTGGCTCCTAATCATAGACAAATACCTCCAGATGATTTCAAGAATATCAAAAGATACCATTAAAAGTTCAAAAGATAAGGAAAAAATATTGAAGTATAATATACTGTAAGGTCATAAAGAATTCATAAAGCAAATGGTTTAGTGTGTTTGTACACATATCATTATAGGCTTTGTTTGTTTTAGGAAATTGCATGATGGATAAGTAGTCCTATATTTCTTTCCACTTGAGAGCCTATATTATATATACCGTCCTTTGCCTTCAGAGACTAGGAAGTTGATTCCTCTGTATTCAATAGACTATACACTCCCTTTTCCCATTGTTCTCTCCTTTCTAGACTGCACCTGGCTTTCACAGGTGTTATGACAAGGGAAATTAATTACACACACCTTGAATTGAGCATCTAGTTCCCTGTGGTAAAGAGTACAAAATCCTCAGAGTCCCCATGCTTGGCTCATCCCCACTCCACCTGGAATACCCTGGACTATGACCCCATTAAAGGCTGCCTGGCCAATTATGCCAGGGGACAGAGCTACACTGCACCTGTGTGTAAGAGGAGCCTGATTCTTCATGCATGGAGGCTCATTTGGATGCCTGCCTTGAGCCTCCTTGTGTGCTTTTATTTTCCTTGTTGTCCATGCCCAAGAGAAGAATTGGGACTCTTCTGGTTGTGTCACATGGCAGAAATACTGAAAGTGCCAGCACCAGAACCACAGTTCTGTGCTTTTGTGATCATGTTGTCTTTATTTCTATTGTACATTTTGTATGAATATCTGATACATCAGTCTTATGTGTCTTTTCCACATGACTGTGGTATATACTAAATGACTGCCAAGATGGCAAGGGGGCATCATTATGTAACTTATCCATCATAAATTAATTAGTAGAGATTAGGAAAAATAGGCAGGGAGCCAAGGTAGTATAGGAAGAAGCAAATTGTACATTGACATGGCTCTATGGTAGGGAAACCTTTGACTGGCTAACACTGTACAACTGCCATTTCCTTTTATTACTAATTCTAATGATAATTTTGGTATTTATAATAGCTAAGATTTATACAGTTCTCTCTCCCATATCACAAGAGTTAGAGGTAGGGAACTTCCAACAATTTGGAAAATCCGCACATTTTTAGTCCTTCCTTTGTACCAGAGAAGGAATCTGAATTATTATGGTATTAAAAGATAAAATATACTGATTATTTATAATACTATACATATGTTTTATGCATTTTTGAGTTTCTAGACTTTTTCTGTTATCTGTTGGTCTTCACATGTCATCTACAATTTCTGCAAAACTCCAAAAATTGTCATTTGATTTCCTATGTATACCCATGATATCATGAAAAAGATGTGGAAAGTCACTACATAAAAGAGATAACTGTGTAATGATTTAAGATTTGCAAAATGATTTACAGATATTACCTCAGTTTACCATCACAAAAAATGCATAAGATAGTATTGTCCTCATTTTAGGGGTGAAGAAAGAGACAAAAATAATGAAGTTACATATCTATAATTAAAAAGCTAGTAATTAAGTAAGGTAGGATTTGAACTCAGATCTTCCTGACTTCCTGACATTGGAACTCTACACACTAGGCTGCTGATACCTAATATTTACATAGCATTTTGATTTTGCAAAGTACTTTATTTATAGTCTCTCATTTTTTTTCCTCACAGTAGTGTTGTACTGTAGATACTATCCATTTTTATATTATACTGTAGATACTATCCATATTTGTAGATAATATCCATTTCCATGGAGATATCTCCATGTTCCAAGTAAGGAAACCAGGATTCATAAATGCTAAGTGATTTGCTTACTGTTACACAGCTAATACCTGTACGAGGAGAGATTGAAACTTAGCTGAGATACTCTATTAATTGGGGAATAGCTAAACAAATTGTGGTATATGATTGTGATGGAATAATACTGTGCTATAAAAACAATGGGCTAGTTGATTTTACAAAATCACTGAAAGATTCGCATGAAATAATGGAAAGTGAAGTGATCAGAACCAGGAGAATATTACATACAGTAACAGCAATGTTATTTGAAGAATAATTCTTAACATCCAAGTTATTCTGTGTATTGGAAATATGCACATCAACTACAAAGGACCTATGGAGAAAGACACTTTCCGCCATTAGAGAAAGAGCTGAACGATTTAAACGTGCATACCATGGTTTTACATATATTTATAAATTTTAATCAAATGGTAGCCTTCTTTAGTGCAGAGTGATAAGGGAGGGAGGCAGTTTGGAACCTAACATGGAACCTAACAAGAAAAAGTAAAGAAAATTTCAAAAGAGAAGAAAAAGAAAAACAAACTTAGCTCTTATTTCTTTCAAAAAATACTAGTTCCTATTGGACCAAGAACCTAATAAGTATTTTAAAAATATGTTCATTCAAATCCAAATTTATATTTAAAAATATTTATTCAATGTCTACTGTTTAAAGACTATTCTGCATTGAATATAGTGTTAGGCTTTGGGGATATTGTAAAGTTTGGATAAGACATAGCCTTGGGCTTCATGAAGCTTACAGTTTTGTCCACATGAAATATATGTAAATACCTGGGTAATACAGAATAATTCTTTATAATTTATTTAATTCAACACACATTGATTATGCCCCAGCCAAAAACATCATGACTGGTTCTGTGGCTATACAAAGCCAAAAACTAAAACATTACTTATACTTAAGGTCCTTCCTTATATTCTATTGTTGAATTAACTTGTAGGATTATAAATATTCTGTGTACTCAATGAATGTGAGATTGTGCACTGAACAAAGATCAAGTTCAGAAGCAAGTACCAGTTATGTAGCTCTGACCCCAAGAGCAAAGTAATATATCAGTTGCATCTTTGAGCCCAGTCTGAAGTCTGCATTAGAATAATCAGGGAAAGAATCTTGTACTAGTCCCACAGCCAGGAGTACACATAAAATATGTCTTAACATAAAATATGACATCAGAAAGTTATGTTGGAAAAATGAGACAAAACGAAAATAATTTCACCATAAAAAAGCTTATGATGGGAGGGACCATCAAGATAAAAACTCAAGAGAAGAAAGTGATTCCAAAATGTTTGCACATAGTCTCAGAAGAAAACAGCTTGGACATGAATTTAGGCACACTTCCTAAAAAAAATTAAAAACATTTTTACATAAATGAAATGAGATCTCTAGAGGGAAAATATAGGGAAAAAATGAGAGTTATAAATGAATGACTTGGGAAAAGGAACATTAAGTACAAAATCTTAAGCAAGCAACAAACTCCTTTTAAGTTAGGATAGGCTACTTTAAAGATAATACTGCACAAGACACCAAGAAATGTTAAAATAACATCGAAATACTGGAAAAACAAGGAGAAGAGAGAATGGAGAAGGGAAGGGGGGGAAAGAATTGTAAAGTATCTCACAGCAAAAACAACTGAAAAACAGATTGGCATAATTTAATAATCACTGGACATGAACTGATACAAAACAAAATAAGCATAATTAAGAAAATGATATACAAATAAAACACACACACAACACAGAAAATCAACAATAAATTAAAATCACAAAGATTAATCATAACTCAAATCATGAGTCATACTTGAGAAATGAGAGGACACAGAAGTCCATAGGTGTTATATATAGGTATTAAGGCTTTTTCAATGTCTTAATCAATTTTGCTGATTTTTTACATCTTTTTCCCATTTATTGGTCTTTAAAAATACTACTCATTATATTGAATGGCTAAGAGGTTCAAAAGATGAATATCCTCAACTTTCTAAGTAAAGTAAGAGGCTAAGAAAAGGAGGAAAGTAATGAAAAAACTTGAGTGCATGCCATAGTAAGGTAAAAAGGGAAAAGTCACTGATGAAGAGAGAATTAGAAAAGATTTTATCCCATATAGGAAGAAATAACAGAACTCAATCACTATATATAAGGTGATTATATACAATCATTATATATAAGGTACCTATATAATGTGAGGAAAAGGACAGAGTAAAAGATAACCTTGGAATTTTGAACATGGAAGATTGACTTCACTGTCAGTCAATAAACATTTATTAAGTACCTACTTTGTTAAACACTGTGCTAAAATACAGAGTATACAACCAAAGGTAAAAGAAATTCCTGAACTTAAGGAGTTCACAATTAATAGAAAATACTATGTAAATTACTATGAACAAATAAATTATGTATAGGATAAATTGGAAATAAACAGTAGTGAGGGACTAGAATTATCAGGGTTTGGGAAAAGCTTGCCATACACTGGAACATGAAAAAGGCTAGGAAAACCACGAGATAGAGATATGGAGAGTAGACATTCCATGTGTGAAGGATAGTATCTATAAATGGGAAATTGAGTGTCTTGTTCAAGGAACATCCAAGAGGCTAGTGTTACTGGATCATAGAGTACATGGTAGAATGCAGGTATAAGAAAACTATAAAAATATGAGGAAGCATGGTATAAAGAGGAGGTTACAGGTAACCATTATAGTTTTTTGAGTGAAGGCTGAGTGTGTAATAATACCCTTGAGGAATATCACTTGCAGCCAAGGAGAGAAATAGTGATAGAAGAAGACCTAAGGCATTATTGCAGTATAACTCCTATTTCATAATGTCCATAAGATTGAAATCTTTTGCACTGAAGCAATGGCATGATAATTTATTTTTTTAATCCACTAATACAAACTTTACAGCTCAACCACTGCAATACACTTACAAAACTCTTTTTAAATATGTTTGGAGTTCTCAATCAAGAGTTAAGGTAGGTAGTATAAATATTATTACACTTACTTTACAGAATAGGGATCTGAAAATTGAGAGGTAAAGTGATATCTAGAGTCAAACAGTTAGTTAGTGGCAGACCAAGGTATGACTCTATTTTTTCCTACCATATCACTACTCCAAAATCATAAAAAGCTAATGCTTTTCTTATTAGAAAATTGGGGAAGCTGTTTAGTAAAGTGCATAGACCACTAGCTCAGGAATTCTAAGACTTAAAATCCAATCACACCTCTGATATTTAGTCCCTATGTGACCTTAGCCAAGTCACTCTACTTCTTTTAAAGAGTCCTGTCTCTCATTTATAAAATGGAGAGAAGGGGCTGCATGGCTACTGAGAAAGTATCCAACTATTCTGTATAAATTATGTCTAGCTATATTATCTGTATTCTTTTGAACCCCAGTCCTCTTTGTGATCTCACCAATATATTGGCAAAGAAGACATAATCTTTGCATAGATTGAGAATCCAATTGTTTATGTCAGACCTAATTTGCATAATTGAAGAAGTATCAACTGTCTACTTCAAATGTTAGCGTCTCCTGGTGCTGCATACATGTGGGGAAAGTTTTTATTTAAAAGTATGAAAGGACTCAAATTTACCAAATATTCTACCATAGACATTGTTCTACTTGAAAGGAGATTTTTTAGGGCAGATTGAACATTAAAGAAAAAAATGAAAACCTCAAGATCTATATCAAGATCAAATAGTACAGAATGTGTGGTACTAAAACTGCATATATCTTATTGGAACAAATCAAGAGAGGCAATTTAATGGTCTACTGAGTTGTATGTCATCATCTCCTGGTGAGGTCCCCTTTGTAGTACCATTCCATTACCTCTCCACCTGTTATCTCTTTAATCAATTGTTACAGAGCTCCAGGGTTATGTGGAGCGGGATCTAAAAATAACAAACTTCTCCCTGAGTCTGGTCCATACTGGAGTGAATCCTTCCTTTAACACTATTGCCAAAGATCCAAAATCATGATGCTTTGAAAGAGGGAATGCTTAGAAGAGAAGGGGAGGACACAGTGGCCTATGAGTTCAGAGACTGAATGATGCTCAGTCTCCCTGAAGAGTAGGTCTCCTGGTAACAGTTCCATTTTGAATGAATCTTTGTTTTAGATTTTCCTCAAGTAAAACATCAAAATCAATCCTGGATCTGTAAAGGCATAATCACTGGGATATAGCTAATAAAAAGAAAACTTTGCAGCTAGTAGAAGCCCAGAACCTTTTGATTATGAGGCCGTGCAAAATGATGTGAAAATGTATGATAGAAGGAAACAGTTTCTTAGGGTAGGCTGGCCTCTAAAGTTATGTTCCTACCTGTGCTGCAGGTAGTGAACAGGACATATGTTTCCCTTGTCCCATTTACTTATACACAGAGAGATACATACATACATACATACATACATTGTGAATGTGTATACTCTATATATGTATATATGTATGTGCATGTATATAAATATATATTATACCCATATATACATGTTTTTTTTTTAATTTGGCCAGTTTACACAAAGATGTCCCAAAAAATTTTAGTGCAGTATAATACTATTAAAACTTTATCTCTAGATATACATATGTATATGGATTTCTTATGTATATGTATATATTTAGCTACATATGTACATTTTAATCTGTCCATACTGCCATAGGAAATGCCATGAAGACAATTAAAGCAGCTGCTGTGGAGCACTTATAACTTGGTTCAGCACTGAAGATGCCAAGGTCATCCACTGTAAACCAGACCAACCTCACATATCCTGACTTTTGTCTTCTACCAGACTTTGTTAATTTTGAGAGAGTGAGGCTGACAACTATGCATCTCTAATTACTTAAATACAATTCACAAACAAATCAAGATGTCACCCTGTGATGTCACTGGTTGTCTTCAAAACAACAACATATAGGTATGTGTGTGTGTATATATTTATGTCTGTCTATAGCCTATGTATCCTTTCTATTTGAACTAAAGCTAAAACCTCTTGTTTAGGAGGTCTAAAAATTTATAAATTACACTAAGACTTTGGGGATACCATGTATTTTAGTCTTCTATTAGAATATATTAGAATAAATTCTAGGGGCTCCCTATTACCTACGTCAAAATTTGCAATTCTCTGTCATTCAAAACTTTATAATCTGTCATTCCCCCAACTTCTACCTTTCCATTATTCTTACATTTTATATCCAACCCTGTATTCTGCAATCCAGTGGCATAGGCCTTTCTATTCCGGGAATAAAGTACTACATCTTCGAACTCCAGGCACTTTTGCTGACTGTCCTTCATGTCTAGAATACCCTTTCTTCCCATTTCTGCCACTTGTTTCAAATTCCAGATAAATTCCCACCTTTACAGAAATCATTCTTGTGGATCTTATGAATCATAATTATAATGGATTATTTCTTATGTGTCTAATGCATAATTTGTACATAGTTATTCACATTCACATAATTTGTACATAATTAAAATGAAGAGTGCCCTATGGAAGACTGAAGTCAGCTGAATCCAGTAACAGAAAAACCTGGAAATTGGGAGTCCTATTTTTGTCCTGGTTCACACCATATTATGAGTACCTTGAAATCAGGTATCATATTTTACCTTTCTTTGAATATGTAGCACTTAATGCAGTAACTGGCACAGAGTAAATAGTTAATAAATGTTTATTGATTAATTGAATTAACAGCTCTCACTATCTTGCTTTTCTATTTGTATCTTCCATTCTTAACACATTTTGTATATAATAAGCACTTAATAAATGCTTTTTAATGCATTCATTCACTCCTCCATTAAAATGTATCCTGCTTGAGGATGGAAATTGTTCTTTTCTTTCTATTTATATTCCCAGAGCCCAGCAGTGTCCAGAATATAGTAGGTATTTAGTAAATGTTTGTTGATTAGTTCATTAATTTATATTTGTGTTATGGCTGATAAATACAAAAATAAATACAGAATACTAAAGATAGGGTAGGTAGTGAGCAAAGACATTAGCAACTGGGAGGACTCAAGAAAAGATTCATGAAAAGTACCTTAGAGTCTCTTAACACTCATCTATCAAAATCCTTTCATTATACTGTTTGGAAAAGTCAGGTCTTAGGTTTAAATGGGATCATGCACCTAAAGTCAGAACTCAAAATCGTGCCCTGTCTTCAGTATCCCATGTTTTAGACATGTCTTTAACTGTGATATTGATTAATAAACCCTTAGTGCTACCTAATTTCAAATATGAATCAGAGATGGATCTGAAATTCCCCCCCATTTGATCTTTAATGTTGCAGTTGATTACTAGTCCCTTTTTTGCATCAACCTATTAGCAGATGGTTATATAAATTGGAGGTTGTACTTGTTGCTGGTAATACTAAGAGAGTTATTAAGGACTTTAAGGAGTTGTACAGGTTGATGAAAGAACTATGATTTAAAATGAAGAGTGCCCTATGGAAGACTGAAGTCAGCTGAATCCAGTAACAGAAAAACCTGGAAATTGGGAGTCCTATTTTTGTCCTGGTTCACACAGTGACAAGTTGTATAGCCTTGGGCAACTTTTATAACCTTTTTTCAGAAAAAAAAAAAAACAGAAATGAGACCCACCTTTTTGGGAGGTGTAATGAGAATCAATATTGCAAAGTGCCTTGAGACAGACATGCACAGCAATATTTCCCCCTATAAAATGTTCTCTCAAAGATTCAGCACTCTTAGGCTTTTCAGTTGGAAATCCTTAAACTTTGTCACCCATTCATTACAACTCTCTTTCCTTTGCTTCTCTTATTTCTCATATTGCTGAGTTATGAAGAAACAGCTTCCCCTTGCTGGATCCGACAGTCTTTATATACTGATAGACCTGTTAGTCCTGTTCTCCCTGCTGTCAAGAAATTCCCAAATGACACTCTAATGAACTTCAGGAGTAACTGGTCAGCATATCTTAATCCTAGTTCATCACAGCCACTTTCTGTCTTTCCTATAAGGCTTTAATACATTTACCAGTTGACACCAGAAAAGAAAAGTGCTGTCTCAGTAGAGGCTATATCGACTCTTTACATTTATAATGAAAAGACATTCCCTTGAAGGGGGTGTTCATCAGTGAGATTCCAGCAGGCTCAAGTCATGTAGATGGTTCAACATAGTTAGGCACAAAATAATCCGTTGGCATGGTAGTGGTGGTGTTTTTTAAAGGAATATAACATTTCTTCAAATTAATTTTTGAAAATATGCCTTTTAATCTTGTGCAAATCCACTTTTTGGACATGGCACTCTGAATGATATGAATATTGTTGACAATTATATTTAAATCTTATATCTTCATCCCCATATAATTTTATTAATTACATATATGTATATATAATACATATTATATGTTACATATGTGGTATTATATGTGGCATAACTGATAGAGAGCCAGCCTCAAAACAAGAAATGCCTTGATCCAAGTTCATCTGTGATATAAAACCACTATGTGACCCAGAGCAAGTCACTTAACCAAACTTAGAGTAATGCTATACAATGCTATACAGAATAACAATAATAACAGCTAAAATTTATATCATAATTACTATATGCCAAGCATTATGCTAATTATCTCTTTTGATCCTCACAATTATCTCAGGAAGTAGGTGCCATTTCTATCCCCATTTTACAGATGAGATTAAATGATTTGCCCAAGGTTGCACAGCCAGCAATGGTTTAAGACCAGATATGAAATTTTCCAGACTCCAGGCTCAACACTATTTACTTTGATGCCCAAGACCCTAAGCTGAAGAAGTTGCAGAAAACAATTAATAAAGGGAAGTTCCTTATCCTGGAGTTCCCTACATAGATAAAATCATTAAGTCCAGTCCATATTTCTATTCTTAATTATAACTTTAATTATACATACACAAAAAAAATCTTATAAAGCAGCATAGAATAACAAATGAACTCCTATTCCTGGAGTCTCAAAGATTTAAATTCATATTTTACCTCTTTTTTTTATTTATTAGATATGTAGTCTTGCTTGGAAAAGTCACATCATATCACCTCAGTGCCTCTAGCAATTCCTAGATAATTGTTTACTAAGTCACAGATAGTTTGAGATCTGTATTGTTAGAGGGAGTTTCCTTACTGGAATTTTCCCCATACTTCCAAAATCATGGATTTGCATAATTGTAATATCAGTTGACAACTGAGTGTTGTATAAAGATTTATCTTTTCTGCACCAGAGAAAAGGGCCCCTTTATCCTACTTTTTCATCAGTGTCCTTGAGAGCTTGTCTTATCTTTCTTGATGGCAGTGTAGCAAAAGATGAATCTGGGAGGGTAATGAGTGAATTGTGTCCATTGCTTATTGGCATATAAATCCTTAATACATGTTTATTGCTTTATCTCCAAGTTCCATACTTGACCCATTAGGGCAGATACTATGATACACACAAATAAAAAGGCAGTCCCCAATTCCAAGGAGCTTACTTTTTTTTTAACTAAGACAATTGGGGTTAAGTTACTTGCCCAGGGTCACACAGCTAGTGTTAAGTATCTGAGACCAGATATGAACTCAGGTCCTCCTGACTTCAGGGCTGGTGTTCTATCCACTGCACCACCTACCAGCCCCCAGAGCTTACATTTTATTGGAATAAACTACAAGTAAAAGAATACTGAGAGAAGGTGGAATCAAGATGACCCAGAAAAAAACAGGAATTCTCCTGAATTCTCCTTCAAACTTCTCCAAATACCTTTAAATAAAGGCTTTGAACAAATTCTAGACAGAACACACAAAAAGATCATGTAAAACAATTTTCCAACACAGGACAACTTAGAGGGTCAATAGGAACAGTCTATCTCACCACCATGAGAGTGGAGGACAGTCCAGGGTAGGATATACCAGCACAGTGCCAGCCCAAAACAAAACTAAGAATGGATTTTGGAGCAACTAAATCAGTGGCAACAGTGGCAGTTTCTAGACCTCTCAGCTAACAGATATCAAAGACAACTTAGAAGATCATCAGGAAAGCATTGTCACACCTGGATAAAAGTGGAACACGCAGACTTCCAGCACAACCTTGCTCCCAGAAAACCAAGAGTAAGCTTTGGGAACTGCTCTCAGTAGCAGCAGTCATGGCTTCCAGGGCTCTCAGTCCATAGATGGTAAAGAGGTCAGAATAACTGATCAGAGAGAGATTATAGTAAGGTTTTTGCTAGCAGTAAGGCAGGACTCTGTTGCTTTGCCCATTCTTGGATCCAGGACACAGACAGTCCTGGGATCAGAGTAAGGAGGAATACTAGCACATAAGATCTTGTGACCACGTTGGAACAGGGACCCTTCTCTCAATTCAAGACCATAAATTCTTGTGGTCATTCACAGACCAGAAGAGAAGTAAACACACCTTTCCTTAGATCACACCATTTTGGAAGAACTAAAAATGTATAAGTCCCACACCTTTCCTTAGATCACACCATTTTGGAAGAACTAAAAATGTATAAGTCCATAGAAATATTTCTGAAAACAACTGCACAAAAAACCTGAAGCTTGGGACAAGTGCATATTTAAAATAGAGCCCTTATTTTTTTAATTTTGTTTTTTATTATAGCTTTTTATTTACAAGTTATATGCATGGGTAATTTTACAGCATTGACAATTGCCAAACCTTTTGTTCCAATTTTTCCCCTCCTTACCCCCATCCCCTCCCCCTGATGGCAGGTTGACCAATACATGTTAAATATGTTGAAGTATAAATTAAATACAATATAAGTATATATGTCCTAACAATTATTCTGCTGTACAAAAAGAATCAGACTTTGAAAAACATCTCCATAAAGAACAGAATTGAAGAAATGGAAAAGGAGGCACAAAGGCTCACTGAATAAAACAATTTCTTAGAAATTAGATTTGTGCAAACAAAAGCTGATGACTTTGTGAGAAATTAAAATACAATAAAATAAAACCAAAAAAATAAAAAAAAATGGAAGATGATGTGAAACACCTCATTGGAAACATAATTCACCTAGAAAATAGATCCTGGAGAGACAATTTAAAAAGTATTGGATTACCAGTAAGTCATAATCAATAAAAGAAGTTAAACATCATCTTTCAAGAAATTGCCAAGAAAAACTGCCCTGATATTCCTGAACCGGGGGAAAAAAATAAAAAATGAAACTATTCATTGGTCAACTTCTGAAAGAGAGCCTAAAATGAAAACTTCCAAGAATATTATAGTCAAATTCCAGAGTTCCATGTCAAAGAGAAAATATTGGAAGCACCCAGAAAGAAACAAATTAAATATAGTAGAGCCACCACCAGAATAATATGAGATTTAGCAGCTTCTACATTAAAGGATTTGAGGGCTTAAAGTATGATATTTTGAAGGTCAAAGGAACTAGGATTACAACTAAGAATCACCTGCCCAGCAAAACTGAATTCAGAAGTACCTATTATTTTGGTTAATAGGACAGAAAAGGAAAATAACAAAGTATTAGAAAGGATGTGGGTGAAAATGAGACATTAATGAACTGTTGGTGAACTGCTTAAACATTCTATAGATCAATTTGGAATTGTGACCAAAGGGTTATAAATCATGCATACCCTTTGACCTAGGTCTGTATCTCAAAAGGGATTTGTTTAAAAAAGGAATCTATATGGTCAAAAATATTTATAGCAACTTTTTTCTGGAGGCAAGAAATTGGAAATTGAGGATATGCCCATCAATTGAGGAATGACTCAATAAATCATAGTATATGATTATGATGGAATATTATTTTGCTACAAGAAATTATGAGAATGATCTCATAAAAACCTGCAAAACCTTCCAGGGGGTACTACAAAGCAAAACGTACTATATACAAAGTAACAGCAATATTATAAGATAAACAGCTGTGAAAGACATAACTATTCTTAGCAACACCATTGTATCCAAGACATCTTTGAAGAACTTAAAATGAAAAATGCCATTCATATTCAAAGAAAGAACTGATGATATTTGAATACAGATTGAAGAATGCTTTTTTAAACTTTATTTTTCTTAAGAATTTTTGGGTTTTCTTTTTATTTGTTTTGTTTTGTTTTGCTCTATATTTCCTTTCACTACATGACAATTATGAAAACGTTTTGCATGATTACATGTGTATAACCTTTTTCGAGTTGCATTCTCAATCAGGAAGAGTGGGGAGGGAGGAAGGGAGACAATCTGGAACTCAAAGTTTTAAAAACAAATGTTAAAATTGTTTTTTAAAGAAAAATATCTTACATGTAATTAGAAAAATAAAATACTATTAAAAGGAATAAATAAAAGAAATGAAAAAAATATATTTACATGTAACTACAGAAAAAAAAAACTACTAAAAATATACTGAAAGGAGGTGAGGAAAGAGATGAAAGAACCAGGCTTGAAAGAATGGTAGAGAAAGTCCAGAGAGCCAGGAGTGCAGCCTGGAGAGGAATGAAGGCATGGATGACATTTTATAATCTCCTTAAAAAGAAGATTCAGGGAGAAATGAGTCCACCAAAGAAAAAGACAGCAAGGGGAAGAATACTTTCAATGTGAAAAGTCCCAGGGCAAAGTGAAGCTTCTGGGGGGAAAGGTTCCTAGTAAAGAGTAGAGAAAGTTCATAGAGCCAGGAATACAGAATCAGGAAGACCTGGGGTTGGATTCCTACTCAGACACTCATTAACTATGTGACCATGAATAAGTCTCTTCATTACTTTAAGACTTAGCTTTTTCACCTATAAAATGGGGATAGTAATAATAGTTGCATTCCTGTAATGGTTAGATGTCATTATGTAGGAGAAAAACTCCATGATTGGATAGAGTAAAGAAAAATCCAATCCATATCCAATGATTGATCACATATCTTTTGTAGTCAAGCCACAGTGCCTTTGGGATCATGCCATATCAAAAGTCTCTACTTGAAGACTATTGCTTTAGTGGACAGAAACATCTTGTCCTACTTTACAGTCATAACCTGATATGGCTGTTACCAGCTAGACCACATAGGAGACTGATTACTTATTACAGTTACGCATCATTGGTGGAGTAGTGAAAAGTTATTGTTTAGTTGATTGAGTTTGACTCTTTGGGAACCTATTTTCTCGACAAATATAATTGAGTGCTTTGTAATTTCCTTCTCCAACTCCTTTTAAGGTTGAAAAACTGAAGCAAACAGAGATACATGATGTGCTCAGTTAGTAAACACTTGAAGCTAAATTTGAACTTAGAAAGAGGAAACTTCCTGATTTCAAGTCTATTATTCTATCCACTCTAGCTACCTAGGTCTCTATAGTGAACAATAGTTAAGAACAAGTCCAGCAGAGGGAGAAACTCTTCCTCCTTGAGTCATCCATAGCCACCACTTTGAATATATATGTTGATCAGAACTTCTTGTCATTTTTGTCCTAGCTCCTTTGACTCTTCTTGACTATATGATTGAATCCAAGCTAAAACACAACTCTAAAAGGTTGCCCAACAGGGAATAAAAATTAATATCACAATATCAAAAAATCCAAGGTCAATATCTAAGAATGAGTCCTCAAATGTTTGTGTGTGTGAGTGAGTACGCACATTAAAGAGCTCTTCTCACTTAAAGCTTTATAGGTGGACGTATTTGGACTGACATCATATAGATAAAAGAAAAGAATGAATTTTGGGAAATCTGCTTCAGAGTTTCTAGTTTCAAGGCAGGCAAATGGGGCAGAAGGTGATCCCATCCATCATCTTTAAAATTAGCACCAGACATATCATTGAAGCACAAAGAAGGAGACATGAAGAGTTCCTAATTTTGAGATACATCATTGGAGATTTCTACTTGGATAGAGATTAAGACTAAAGTTGAGAAAAGAGAGGAATTCAAATAACAGTGAAAAGACAGATAATGGTCAACACTGCATTTGTTGATAATAACTGACATTTATTTAGTGCTTTAAGAATTAAAAAGTATATTATCCACAGAAATCCTGTGAGTTCATTTCCCCTATTTTAAATATAAATGAATTGAGTCTCAGAGAGTTTAAATGATTTGCCCAAAGCCTCACAGCTAGCTAGTGTCAGGGGTGCGCTTTGAATCAAGCTTTCTATGAAAACTGGATCAAATGAAATGAAAGTCATGTAACCAGTAAGTATTTCAAACAGTTCACAGTACTGGTAATGAAATATATTTTACAGACTTTTAGATGCAGAGCTAACAGACTCAAGATGCAAAATGAGACATAGATTTTTTTTGACATAGTCGATTTGGGAATTTGTTTTACTTGGCTGAGATTTTTTTTTACAAGGGATTTTTCCCTTTTTTTAATTTAGGGAGAAAAGAGGGGAGGAAAAAAGGAGGAATAGAAATAGGCTCTCTGTCCCCTCCCCAAGAGAAAAAACAAGAAGGTTCAATAAAATCATAAGCAGGAAAAGTCTGAAAGTTATTTGTATACATATATACAAACATAGGTGTGTGTGTGTGTGTGTGTGTGCATAAAATCAAGTTCAATGATTTTGTTTCATGTTTTTTTTAATTCAGAATAAAACATTAAGAAAAAAGAGTTGTGGCATTTTGATTAATGGTATGAGGGTGATTATAAAAAAAAAGAAAAACATTATATAAAAATATTAATTTAAGATAACATTACTGCTGAAAATGGGATACAAATATTATATTATCTAATTGGATATTAATAAAAATGAATAGGAATTGTTGAAGAGAAATTAAGAATAGTGACCAAGACTACTTTGTGGAGACAGCAACATCTTCTAGATATACACATCTTAGAATCACTTTTCTAAGCAACATTGATGCATTATACAAGGCAAGTGTTTGTAATTATATTTTCTTCCTTCAAAAAACTGTCATATCATAGCAGGTGAGATAAAAGAGAACCAGACAGCTACTTTTCATTTTTGATGCCTGGTTAATTTTATTTACAAAAACTATATGACTGCCACAACATTCAAAGCAGAGATGAGCCAAGATGAACTAGTCAAGAAGAATAAATTTGTCCTCTACCCTATGTTCCACTTTCTACTGCCTTACTTCCCTAGTTCTTCTGCCATGCTTGCTCTAGCCAGAAATAACCAGCAATGTACAAGCAGATTAAAAGCCCAAGAGGTACCAGGGTATGCTTGATCTGAACTAATGAACAGATTTTTCTCTTGATTTGTAAATCTTGCTATTCATATTTAGGGAAATGACTGGCAGCGCATAAATTTGAAACGTCAAATTGTCATTTTTATAGTCATATTTCTGGCCATAAGCACATGTTAATTAGTGTGGAGGCAGTTTCAAATGTTGACAGTCTGCCATTTAGAATTACTTTGCTTCTGGTTGAGAAGGAGAAATTAGAGCTAAAAGATGTTAGGAATGTGAGTAAATAGTACCAGACTGCTTTGGGTGTTTTGGATGCTTACTTCTACATGGGTGTTTAGTTCTCCTCCCTATAATATTCTCCCCAACCCCATTCACATTTTCTATATTTATTCACATTTAG
Organism: Sarcophilus harrisii; assembly: GCF_902635505.1. NCBI lineage: Eukaryota > Metazoa > Chordata > Mammalia > Dasyuromorphia > Dasyuridae > Sarcophilus > Sarcophilus harrisii. The sequence continues at coordinate 391,084,355 of NC_045428.1, read as the reverse complement.
CTCACCTCTTTTAATTTAATTTAATTATCCTATCCTTTGTCTATATTCTTTCTATTTATCTAAAGCTTATCCAGTATTCACGGTCCAATCCTAGTTCTACCTCCTCCATGAAATCTCTCTTCACAACTAGTCTATTTAGATATCTCCCTTTTCTGAGTAACATTTGCACTCACTATCTTTAGCAAGCAACTGAAAATGCCATTCCATAGACTTATAATCCAATTAATTTGTATATGTAAGTTTATTCTTCTTAACTGATGTACTACAATAGGAAAAGGATGAGCATGTCTTTGACATGACTAAACTGTATTAGTAAAGTCTAAAATCACAATGTAGAGCTAATAACTGAAGAAAACACATAGTACCATAACACACACACTAACGTACACACACACACACACACACACACAAAATACATTCATGGCTTCCAGTGGAACTGCCCTACATTTAAAATATTTTATGACTATCAGATACTCAAAACATGAGCCCCTAGCAGTGTATTTCATTAACTAGACCAATCAGAGAACTCACTATATCTAATTCCACAATGCAGCTAAAAAAAAGTAAGAAAAATTTCTACTTTCTATATAGAGGTATATTTTCTTATAGTTGGTATAAAGAGCACAGAGACTATAAATGACTAGGGAACACACCAGGACATTTCATATCTATTACTGCAGAACCTCCAGTGTTTTCAGTTCTATCTTCATTGCTCTCTATTACTATCTCCTGGGTATCTATACTGTATTTTCCCAGCTTCTTTTCTGAGTTCCTATGTACCTTGCCAATGGCAGCTAGACTGTAACTGTGATGAGGCTCCTTCCCCCACCCTAAGTGATTATCTTTTTTTTTTTATGATTCCAATCCTACCAGGCTGCTACCTAAAAAAGCACTTATGCATTATGTCTTTCTTTTGAAGTCCTTTTCTCCTGCTGCCACTTCAAAATTCTCAATCTGAACTCTTTTCTGAGTCCAAAATTACTTTTAATTCCTATAAATGTCACTAACCAAATAAAACTAGAAACTCCACTCAGCAAAAGTGAAATGGGACTGGGTAAGCTGGTATCAGGGGATAATTTTCAACTTGTTAATCATCTGTTTGACATACAAATTAACTCAGAGCAAAACTGAGGAGACTTAAGGAAAGTTGATGAGGCTGGTTAAAACATTTCCCTACGTCTTTCCAGCTACCAAAATCTTCACACCCCTTATAGTAACAAAACATTATGGGACTGAAAAACAATAATATGACTCTGTAACAACATATTGTCCTTAAGTATGCATATACAGCATCTTTTTCCCCATAGCTACCATTCCCTAAAACAGGAGAATTTTTTGAAAAACTTTTAAAAATTTATTTCAAAATAGAAAAAAAATAGGAAAAAGGGGAAAAATTGCCATATAGTTAAACATAAGAGAAGATTCAAAATGTGACAATAATTTTCATTTCAAGAAAGTCTATATAATAGATACTATACATTGTTTTCAGTTTCCATCTTTGCTTCCTTGTAGGTTTTCTTTTGTTCTCTGTTATACACTTTTTTATTCTTTTTTCCCTTCTTCCTCCCATCTTCCCTAAGAAGGCCATAGTTAAGCACAGATATACTTATATATACATACATATGTACTCATTTGTTTATATGCCTATGTAAATATATAAAGATATCTATAATCATATACATATATATACATGTACATTCATATACATCTATGTAAGGACATACTGAACTTGTTTATCCTGTTTCTTTGAAGGTGGAGAATATTATCCTTCATAAGTCCAAATCTTTCCATAATTTTTCTAAATCCACCAACTCATCATTTCCTGTACCACAATAATATTTCAACCTTATGCTATCTAGTTATTTTACATTTCTAAAACAATGTTAATATCACTGCCATATAGAATAGTTTCCCTGTTTTTCTTTTGTGATAAAATCCATTTCAGCTTTTGCTTTATCTGAAATCAATGACTGTTAGCTGGTTTTTTTCTAGTAAATTCTATTCCTGATCATTGTTATTATGTTTATATGTATCTTTTATTTCTTATCCCTCCCGACTCCTCTAATTCACTCCTACAGTTTCCTTGCCTTGCTATTATTTAATATACCTCATCCCCCTTTATATTCTCCCCTTATCCTTTCCCTTCCTTTTTATCCCATTCGCATTAAGCTACATAGCTTATATCATTCCCATTCATCTATATATCCTTCTATCCCCCTTATCCAGTTCCCTTTCTTCTTATTTCTTTATAAATTTAGAAGAATTTTATACTTTTCTAATACACACACATATATGTGCTGAATGTTTATGTTGTTCCCTCTTTATCCTATTTTCAATGTGAATAAGATTTCAGAACTATCTAGTGTTCTCTCCTAATTCTCCTATGTCAGTTCTTGCTCTCCCACCTTATTAATAATAATTATTCCTTTTACCTTTTACCTATAATTTTACTTTTTACCTATAATTTCTTAAAAGAAACACATCACACTCAACTCTACCACAATCTTTCTTTTGACAGCTCCAATTACTAAAGACAATCTTAGACTGTTCTATGGTTTACATTTCCATATATAAAATATAAACAGTTTATTCTTAATTCCCTAGAAATGAGTCTTTCATGTTTTTCTTATATTTCTCTTGGATCTTATATATTTAATTTTCTATTAAGTTCAGGTTTTTCTGCAACAAAATCCTGAAAGTCTGACAACCAATTGAAAATCTTTTTTTTTTCATTCAGGATTATGCTTAATTTTGCTGGATATATTTACAGCCACAACTATAGTTCTTTTACTCTTCAATAGATAGTGCTACAGCATTTGCAGTCTTTTAATTAACTGCTGCTATATCTTATGTGATGCCAATTGTGGCTCTGCTATCTTTGAATTTTTTTCTTCTTGCTGGTGATATTTTCTCCTTGATCTGGAGGCTTCAGAATTTGGTAATGACATTCCTATCTGTTTTCTTCATAGGATCTCTTTCAGATGGTAGTTAATGGATTTTTTTCTATTTCTACTTTTCCCTCTTGTTCTAATACTTTAGGATAATTTTCTTTGTTTCTTATACTATTGTATCAAGATTTTTGTTTTTATCTTATTTTTCAGGTAGTCTAATTATTCTTGTTTTTTCTTCTTGATCTGTGCTCCACAGCTATTGTTTTTCTTAAAAATATCTTCTATTCTCTTCCATTTTTTCATTCATTATATTTTGTTTTATTATTTCTTAGTCCCTTATAACTTCAATGATTTTCCTTTGCCCCATTCTACTTTTCAAGGAGTCATTTTTTTTCCCTTAAGACTCTGAATTTCATTTTCTAATTGACTTTTATTTCATAATATTTTTGTTTTTCTTGTGTTTTCCTTATTATTTTCCTCAATCTCTTTCATTTGATTTTTAAAGTCTTTATTTTTGTTCTATGAATTCTTTGGGGACAGATGAACATTTAATGTTACTTTTTAGTGTAAGAGAGACATTTTTTGGCATCTTTCTCTGCAGATGAGTCCTGGTCTTCCTTATTCCCATTAATAACTTTCTATATTTGAGTTATTTCTCCTTTGCTTGCTCATCATTTCTAAAAAAATATATAGCAAATTGTTACTGTGATCATCTCTAGTCTTGGGGTGATGGAATTGTGCCTCTGGCCCAGGTTTTTATTTATTTCTGGAACCAAAATTTAAAACTTCAACTTCCTATAAGTGCCCACAGTCATCAATGTTTCTTCTCCACTGTTTCTGCACTCACAGATGTATGTGCGTTAACTAAATCTTCATCCTGATATTTCTTCAGACCTTCTCCAATTGTCCAAAAGCACCACAATTCTGCCCCAACTCCTATTTGTTTTTACTACTCTATGTTCAGCCCGAGGCAAATTTTGTCTTATTTGTGTATGGAGAAACTACAGTTTTCTGAACTACTCCACCGTCTTCCCAGAATAATCTTTTTTTTTAATTTTATTTTATTTAAAAAACAGAATAAGAAAAAAGAAAATCAGAAAAGGAATGCAAAACAAAACAAAAGGGAATGAATGTGCTCAGTAAAACGTCAGGGAGGATTCAACATATATATAACAATAAATTACCAGTTCAAAAAAGTATATATTTTAGTAGAATAAATTATATTCATGAGTGTTCATCTTTTCTTTACTTCCTTTTAAATTGTTTTTTTGTTCTCTGCTACACATCTTTTTTACTTTATTCCTTTTTCTTCTTTTCATCCACTCCAGTCCCTCAAGCAGGCTTAACTATAGTTAAGAAAGAATATGTTTATGTTTACATATATAGACATATCCATACACATGCATACGCACACTTTCCCTGTTGACTCTTTGATTTAATCTACTCTTTAACTTGACTTGTTATTAAGCTCCCCCCACCTACTGATACTTTTCTTGTCTTCTTCCCTCATTCTTTGCTTTCCAGTTCACCCATCCCTCCCCACTTATTTCTTTATAGATTCCTTTATATTATATATGTAGTGTTGCCTATTTAACATTCCCAATATGAATAGCTTTACAAAACTGTGAGCCTTCCTCCTCCATCTAATGCATCTGTGTCTATTCCTCTGCACCTCATTTGTATAGCACAATTTCTATTTTTACCTTAACTCTGCCCCACTTCTTTCTTTTGAGATACCCCATTGTTGATGTCAATCTTAAACATGTGATATACATTGCCCATGTAAAAAAATAAACAATTTGTCCATGTTATGATCCTTGAAATTGATCTTTGATATTGGCTCTTATAGATTAAATTTTCTATTAGGTTCAGGTTTTGTTGATAGAAAGTCCTGAAAATCTACAAGTTTGTTAAATGTCCATTTTTTCTCATTCAGTATTATAGATAATTTTTGTATCAAGGTTTTTTTTTGGTTACAACTTTCAGGCAATCCAGTTATTCTTATATTTTCTCTTCTTGATTCATTTTCCAGATCTGCTATTTTTCTTATGATTCACATTCTGTTCTATTTTTCCTACTTTAGAATCTGTTCTGTTATTTCTTGGTCTCTCATAACTTCACTGGCTTCCCCAGCCTAATTCTAGCTTTCAAAAAAATATATTTTTTTAATCTTTGAAACTATGTATCTCCTTTTCTAGTTGGTTAACTTTTTTTTCATAATCTTGTTTTTCTTGGGTGGTATTTTTTTTTTTGGTTTTCATTTTTCCTCAATGTTTCTCATTTGTTTTTTAAATTCTTTTTTGAGTTCTATAAATTCTCTCTGGTCAGGGAATCATTTCATATTGCTCTTTGGGGTAGAAGCTTTTTTTTTTTTACTTCATTGTCCTCCTTTGAAGATAAACTCCATTATTCCTTGTTCTCATAGTAAATTCCTATGATGAGGTTCTTTCTTCTTTGTCAATTCATTTTTTAAAAGATGTATTAGTGTAAGCACCTCTAATTGTAGGATGGGAGATGCTGCCTCTGGCTTTACTTCTGCTCTCCCCTCTGACCAGGAACATCAAACAAAGAGGTCCATCCTCCTGAAAGTGTCCACAGTCAGCAGCATCCCTGCCTCACTGTTTCTAAACTCACTGAGTGTGCAGGGTTTTTTTTACCCAGGACCATAACCCTGCAGCACCTCTGGGCTTGGCCTTCCCAATCAACTAAGGATCCCTCACTCTTCCTAGACTCAGACTCCAATTCCACATGCAGTCTAGGAGATGAAAGTTTTGTAGTTCTTGCTAAGACTCCAGCCCAGTTAGCCCCAAGGATCCCCACTTGATGTTTTTATGGAACTAGCCTGAAGATGTTTGCACATCTCATGAATTAATACCCAGCCCAGAGTCTTTCTTCAGATCTTCTCAGTCATACCTGAAGGATTCCTGTCTGCCACAAGTCTTCTTGATTTTTTCACCAATCTATGTTCACCCTGAGGCACAAACTTATTTACTTCTGGGGGAAATCTGGAGAGCTGGAAATTTACCAACCTACTCCATCATCTTCCCAGAATCCTCCTCCAGAATCCTCTCAACAAAAGCTCTTAACATTTTTTGTATCATGGACTCCTTTAGCTACATGATTAAGCCTCTGGATCTCTTGAAATAATTATTTTTAAATGAATAAAATAAAACACATGATTTATGATTTTCAAAGGAAATGAAAGGTCAGTGAAGTTAAAGATGTATTTTTTTTAATTATCCAATGTCCCAAACTCCCTGAAAACTATTCATGAAACCAAAAAATTCCATAGGTCAAGAATTAACAGGAAATTAGCTTTTCCCAAGGCTATGTTACTGTAGTAGGTTGGAAACATCATGTGATTACAAGTTAGTAAATTCAGAGACCAAAAAATCATTATTGCTTCCTTCTCTTTGTGGCAATGATGAATCCTCAGAAGGTATAGTTGAAAAATCAATTCAGGTGAAACTATAGGAAATGGTTCTAATTTTCTGCTACTATGAAGTCAGTCTGAAACTACACCTTTGAAGTTGATCAACATAGTAATGACACAGAGGCCTAGTAATATGAAGAAAAGTAATGTCAGTCTCAGAACCATATCTTTGCAAGTCATGTATTAGAAAACCACAAATAACATTATCTTTATTATAAATTATATTATATTATTTTCATTAAATATTTCCCAATTACATTTTAATTTGTTTCAGATCACAAAGTGGCCACAGGTTATAAGTTTGATACCTATGATATATAGTACATTTTCATCTGTCTTGTGAATTTTTAACATGAAAATGTTCAGGCTGAAAGCACAAATGATTTACCTAGAGTTTTATATCTAGTAAATAACAGAACTGGGTACAGAAACCAAATGCTTTAGGATGAATTTGAAAAGAACAGAGGCATTCACTAGATTAAGAAAGTTACAGGATAACTTCAAGAATGATAGCAATGATAAACAAGACTAGTAATAATTAATATATATGCTCAATTTATAGGTCCTTAATCTTAAGATTCCTTAATTAATTAATTGAATAAGTCTGTTGGAAGTGAAGTAGCATGTTGAGTGATGAGAAACTTGTTGCTTTATCTTGGTCCATTTCCTCGAGTATTTTCTTTTATTCATTTTAGTGACTTATACTATGCTTTATGATGATATATAGTGGTGACAATTTATATATGGTTCATTCAATTAAAGCAAAAGTCAACTCATTATAAAAAATTACTTTTGGTAATGCATGTCTTTTGAAAAACTCTCCTAGAATTAGGATTGTTGGAGCAAGGATTTCATATCCAACTAGGAGCCCTTAAAATCATTTTATGAGAGAGACTACTATAATCAAGAAGTTTTTCCTCTAGAATGATGCTGAAAAATTATAAATATGAATTCTCAAACAAGGATTTTTGCCTACTTTTCACAAAAAGGAAAGACTTTTAAAAGGTTTATTCTAAGCTTCAAAAAAGTTATACTTTATGTAGCCTTTTAAATATCATAGCTTATAGATAATGATTTCACATGAACATTTTATGTAACAAAATGATACATTTATTCCCTGACCTCAGGAGAAACAGCATCATCACTATATCCATTAAAAAAACACACAAAACAATACAAATAAAGCATAATGTTTTACCTAGTTCCTAGGGCAGTTTCTCTATTAGCAACAACTCTGCATCCAATTCAAGATAAAGACCAACTAGAAATCCCTGGCAGTTAATTATATGATTTTATCATTTTGAAGGATTGTTTCAGTAGGTCTTTTAATAACAAAACTTCCTCTAGAAGTAGCCAACTTAATCAGAGGTCCATAATGGCTAAAGTCTAAGGTTATCAACAGTCAATATTGCTCTTCCAGACTTATAATGAAGCACACGTTGATATAAAGACTGAGCAAGATTCAAAATAGTACATAGATGGAGTAGGTAGTAAGGAAATGTAGGTTATTTTTGTAAAAGGTTTTGCAAAGAGCATCAGAACTCTAGAATCTAAAGAAAAAATTCTAATAATATAGACCTCAATTCTTTTGAAAACAGTAAGAGGTTCTTTTTTTTTCCTATATGAGCAAAATTCTGTTTTGGTAAACAGAATTCTTGAGGAATTGGTACACTGTCTGACTTTTTGTAACTTAAGACAGCCACTGTCATAGAATAAAATGTCAGCTGGAAAAACCAGTCTTTTAAGTACAATACAATGTACTGTTACAGATCAAGAGCTAATGAATGATGTTTCAGGGGTCTTTCCTGTATAATTGAATCCAGTGCCACAGTATATCCTTTTCCAGAAGGCGATAAAGTAACTTATAAATCACTTTTTCTTTCTCAGTTTTAGTTTCCAAAATTGTAAAAACTGAAGATAATATCATACAATAAATATTAGTAAATGTTTATTTCCTTTTTCCAACTAAATATTAAAATATTAGATCCATATAATTACAACTATTTTAAGAGGAAGACAATGTAGCATGATTATTCTTAAATTATAGCTGATATTCTCTGGTATATGTGATGTATCACATTAAGGAGAAATTTAAGCAAGTGATGGAAGATGATTTTTGATGATATAAAAAGCCAAAATTCATTTAGTCCTTTGTTCTTCACTCCTAATCCCAGTAAATATTGTTTTCAGTATACAATAATTAGTCCCTATTCACATGATCAATTATTCAATAATTACAAAACTTAAGCATGCTTCTTGAGACATCCATTCTATATACCTCAGATCTGACAACATGCATATCCATCCATTCCAATTCAGCAGTTCATCACAACCACCACCACAGTCTCTGATACAAAGTAAATGGCCGATAACTACTTATTGGTTAATGGGTTGTTGATTGAAGTAATAATACCTCCTTCAATTTTTTAAAAAATATTTTACAATTTTCAAGGTATTTTCAAAACTGAAAATTGTTTTCAGTTTTTTTCAAAATTTTATCTTTTGCAAAAAAGTCTTCAAGCAAAATGAGATATACTTTTGCTTTACTCTACCAATTAGAAAGCTGCAAGTCTAAGAGGTTAAATTAATTCATTTTAATTTTTTTCCCACTTTGCTCATGTTTATTGATTTCTTCAATTTCCTTTTTTGGTTTTTATTACTATAACTATGACTACTTTCTCTATGACTATCAAATAATACCATTAACAATGGACATATTTTCTTTTATAAGGCCCTTCTTAGAAAGGATTCTAGTATTTTTACATTAAAAATGCTTATACTTTATGTTCCATGCCACTTGTACTCTACTTTCTTCTTCAGACTTAGAATTCAGACTCTTTTCTGAGACGTTAGGCTCAGTTGGATGGATATGCTCTTCTGTTTATCTTATATCATCCTATGATCACAGATTTAAAGCTAAAAAGAGTCATAGAGAACATTTTGAATCCAAAACTCTCATTTACAGGTGAGGAAACTCAGCCATACAGAAGTTAAATGATTTTCTAGGGTAACACAACCAGTGTATCTGAGATGGAATATGAGTTTCTTGATTTTGAGACCAGTGCTCTATCATCTACTGTTATTGCCTCTCATTTTGCTTAGAACTAAATTATCACACTATTTTTTAGCCATGTGCAAACTATGCCATCATATGTATATCCTAGCCCTTTTGTTCTTTGCTAAATTAATTTGTTGCATTATCTTTTTGAATGTAAGCTCATTAAGAACAGGGACTATTTGACAGTGATTGGAACAGTACCTGACACATACTAAACAATAATAATTGTAATTTTCACTTCATTAATTTTAAAGAAAAACTCATTTATTACACATTTTAATATTTTTACATAAATGAGTATAATTATTCTATTAAAAGATTTTTTCCCAATCTATTGAAGTGACCATTGGATTGTACTTATTTTTGTGACATTTTTAAAGTTTATGCTTTTCCTAATATTGAAACTTCATTGCATTACTATATATATATATATATATATATATATATATATATATATATATATATATATATAATATGATCATAGCAAAAACTCTTTAAAAATGTAAAAATCAGGGGCAGCTAGATGATGCAGGGGATAGAACAATGGCCCTGAAGTCAGGAGGACCTGAGTTCAAATCTGGCCTCAGACATTTAACACTTCCTAGATGTGAGATCCTGGGAAAGTCACTTAACCCAAATTCCCTCAGAAAAAAAAAAGTAAAAAAAAATCATTCTTAATTCATGGGCCATACAAAAACAAGCCAAATTAACTCTCAGAATATAATGTGCCAATTTAAAATATATTACTATTTTATTTTTGTATATTACTTATCATTTCTAATTGTTCATGATTTTGTTTTCTTTTCTTTAGAATGTGAGGAATGTATTTGTCTCATAGAAGGACTCTGATAAGATACCTTCTAGCTCTGTTTCAATAAGCAATTAATGCTCTATAGAAATTAGTTTTTTCTATGATTGTCCATTTTTTCATCTTTTTTTCTTTGTGAGTTTATTTTTGACTTCAATTTCTACTCATGAAATTCTATGGCTTAAATTATTGTTCTCTGTTAATTTTAGTACTACCCATCATGGTAAGTATTCTTTAATTTCCTTTGTTTTCCATTTTGTCAGTAATAGTTCAGTATGATGACTTCTAATAATTCCGTCTTTATTGAGAATTTTCTTTTTTAATCTTTAATTCGGTAATTTCTTTACCTTCTTTGTTTTTCTTAAATAAGATGCTAATTATTTGCCAATTCTGCATCATTAAAAATCAATTTCTAATTTTGTTTTAAATTTTCTTTATTTATTGATTTTCATACTTTTAATTTTGTGTTTGTCGTATTTTATTTAATTTGCTGATTTCTTGTTTATTTATTTGTTTTTAGTTTCATGTTTAATTAATTTCCCTCTTCTTTCTTTTTTGTATTGAAAATATGTAAAAGAGTGGAGCCAAGATGGCAGAGAGTAGACAGGACTTTGCCTGAGTTCTTTCTGGCTTCCCTCAGACTCAAAACCAGATGAAGCCTTTGAACAGATTTTGGAGTGACAGAACAAATAAATATTTGAAGTGTAACATTTCCAGCAGAAGATATCTTGGAAGGACTTCAGGAAAGATCTGTCTCAATTGGACTGCAGGGGGATGTGGTCCAAGGCAGGCACAGTGCAGGGAGACCCAAGGTGGAGAAGCTCCTTGCACAAGGATCTTAGCCAAAATACAACAGTATTGATTTCTCTGTCCTGGTTCAGACATCAGCAGATCAAGCAGACTAGCTATAAGACTTCCAATGCAACTACAGAATGCAAATAATGAGCCCCTGAATCCCAGCATAACAGGTGGAACTCCACCAGGCCCATCCAGCCAGGAGAGGAAGCCTGCACTGGCCCTGAGGCAAAGTAAAAGGAAGCTGGGTACAATATCCCCTGTGCTCTTTGGAGCAGACTTTTTTAAAAAATGAGCAAAAGAGCAAAAAGAGCTCTGACCATAAATAGCCATTATGGAGACAGGGAAGAACAGACTTGAAACCCTGAGGACACTAAAGGCAAAATGTCTCCAGATAAAACCTCAAAGGATAATGAATTGATTTACAACTCAAAAGTCTCTTTTGGAAGAATTCAAAAAAACAAAAACAAAAAAAAAGGATCTTCAAAGAGAATTTGAAAAAAACTGGGGCAAGGAAATAAAAGTTTTGCAGGAGAGTTCAGAAAAGGATTCACAGAAATTGTTTGAAGAATATAACTCCTTAAAAAATACATTTGGTGAAATGGAAAATATATACATACATATATATATAGATATAGATATAGATATGTATACTAAAGAAAAACACTTCTTAAAAACATAATTGGTGAAAAAAAGAAAACAACTTTTTTAAAAAATAGAATTGGTGAAATGAAAGAAAAATCCAGTGAAGAAAAAACAATTCCTTTAAAAATGCAATTGACTTAACGCAAAGGGAGGTAAAAATAAAAAAGTTAACAGAAGAAAATAATTCATTAAAAATGAGAATTGGCTAGCATCATTTAATGGGAACACAGAATTTTTAATAAGGGGATAGTATGAAACAGGTCCAGAAACTAGTTTGGAGCTAGTTTACTTAAGATCATAAATGCAAGAATTAAGAGAGGGAGAGAAGAAAAACTATGTTTTTTTAAAAAGTTAAAATGTTTACATCCCTACATGGAAAAAAGATGTGTGTAATTCTTGAGAACTATATGTTTCTTAGGGGTATATTTAGAGGGTGAAGGTATAAGTTGACTTTAATGTGATAAAATAAAAAAGAAACTAGGGGTGGAAAAGGTATTGTACTGGAAGAAGAGGAAAGGGGAGGTAAAATGGAATGAATTACAACACATGAAGACACAAAAAAGACATTATATTTGAGGGAAAGAATAGAGGGGATGGGCATTGTTTGAATCTTTATCTCATTAGATTTGGCTTAAAGAGAGAATATCATACATATTTAATTTGCTATAGAAACTTGTCACAACCTATAAGGAAGTAGAAGGGGGAAAGAGAAAAGAAAGGAGAAAGATAATAGAAAGGAGGGCAGAAATAGAAGGGGAAAGAATAAGAAAGAGGATGAGAATAAAAAAGGGAGGGCATATTGAGAGAAATGGTGGTCAGAAGCAAAACACTGGTGAGCGGGAGGAAGGGGGAAAGGAGAGAGAAAAGTATAACTTGGGCAAAATAGCATGGGCTGAAATTTCGAGTTAGTAATTTTAACTGCGATTGTGAATGGGATGAACTCTCCCATAAAACAGAAGCAGATAGCAGACTGGATTAAAACCAGAATCCTACAATATGTTGTTTCCAATAAACATATTTGAAGCTGAACGATACATGCAAAATAAAGTTTTAAAAAGAGACTGGAGCAGAATCTTTATGCTTCGGCTAAAGTAAATAAAAGCAGGGATAGCAATCCTGATCTCACATCAAGCAAAAGCAAAAATAAATCTAATTGAAAGATATAAGGAAGGAAATATATATTGCTAAAAGATAACATAGCTAATGAAATAATTAGCATTACTGAACATTTATACACCATAGAACCCAATTTCCTAGAGAAGTTAAGAATGTTGCAAGAAGAAATAGACAGCAAAGCTATGCTAGTGGGGGATCTAGATATCCTTTCATCAGAATTAAATACATCAAACCTTCAAAATAAACAAGAAAGAAGTAAAGACACTAAATGGAATTTTTGTTTCTGAGGCAATTGCAATTGGGGTTAAATGACTTGTCCAGGGTCACACAGCTAGGAAGTGTTAAATGTCTGAGAGCAGATTTGAATTCAGGTCCTCAGCTTCAGAGCTGGTGCTCTATGCACTGTGCCACTTAGCTGCCCCAGCTAAATAGAATTTTAGGAAAGTTAGATCTGATAGACCTTTGGAGAAAATTGAATGGAGAGGAAAAGGAATAAATTTTTTTCTTGGCAGTACATGGAACCTACACACACAAAAAGGCCATGTAGTAGAGCACAAGAAACCTCAAAATGCAGAAAGGCAGAAATAATAATAAATGCATCTTATTCATATCATGATGCAATAAAAATTTCATGTAATAAAGGGGAGATGGGGGAAAGAAACTAAAAATTAATTGAAAACTAAATAATCTAATCCTAAAGAATAAGTGGGTGAAACAACAGACCATAGAAACAATTGGTAATTTCATCCAAGAGAATGACAATAATGAGATAATATACCAAAATTTATGGAATGCCATCAAAGCAGTCCTTAGGAGAAATTTTCTATCTCTAGAAGCTTACTTGAATAAAATAGAGAAAGAGAATGAATTTGGGCATACAACTAAAAAAGCTAGAAAAGGAACACATTAAGAAACCCCAATTAAATACCAAATTTGAAATTCTGAAAATAAAATAAAAGATTAATAAAATTGAAAGAAAACTATTGAACTAATAAGCAAAACTAAGAGTTGAAAACTAAGAAATTGAACAAGTTATTAATTAATGCCGTAAGAAAAAATCTGCAGGGCTAGATAAGTTTACAAGTGAATTCTACCAAACATTTAAATAACAATTCCAATATTATATAAACTATTTTTTTAAATAGGGGAAGAAGTCCTACCAAATTTCTTTTATGACACAAATATGGTGCTAATACTTTTTTTTTTTTTTTTTTTTTTTTTTTGCTGAGGCAATTGGGGTTAAGTGACTTACCCAGAGTCACAGATAGAAAGTATTAAGTGGCTGAGACTAGATTAGTACTCAGGTTCTCCTGACTTCAGGGCTGGTGCTCTATCCACTATGCCACCTAGCTGCCTCCTGAAACTTACACCAAATAGGGTTAAAAGAGAAAGAAAATTATAGAGCAATTTTCCTAATGGATATTGATGCAAATATATTAAATAAAATATTAAATATTATAGCAATTTATTACAGGATAATATAATACGACCAAGTAAAATTTATAAAGGTCCAATTTAATATTAGCAAAGCTATTAGTATAATTGATTATATCAATAGCCAAACTAATAGAAATCATATGATTATCTCAATACATGCAGAAAAAGCATTTGACAAAATCCAACACCCATTCCTATTAAAAATGATAGAACCCATAAATATAAATGGAATTTTCCTTTAAATGATAAGTAGCATCTATCTAAAACATCAGCAACCATTATATGTAAGGAAGATAAACTAGAAGCATTTGCAATAAGATCAGGGGTGAAACAAGTTGTCCACTATCATTACTATTCATTGTATTTAAGATGTTAGCTTTAACAATAAGAGAAGAAAAAGAAATAGAAGGAATTAAAGTAATGAGGAAACAAAATTATTACCCTTTGCAGATAATATGATAGTATATTTAGAGAATCCTAGAGAATCAACTGAAAAACTACTAGAAACAATTCACAACTTTTACAAAGTTGCAGGATACAAAATAAATCCACATAAATCATCAGCATTTTTATATATTACCAACAAAGTCCAGCATCATGAGATAGAAACAGAAGTTCAATTTAAAGTAGATAACATAAAATATTTGGCAGTATACCTGCCAAGATAAAGCCAGGCGCTATATGAACACAATTACAAAACACTTTTCATACAAATAAAGTTAGATCTAAACAATTTGAATATCAAGTGCTCATGAATAGTTCAAGCCAATATAATAAAAATGACAATTCCCCTAAATTAATCTACTTATTTAGTACCAAACCAATCAAACTGCCAAGAAATTACTTTATATAGCTAGAAAAAAATAATTAAATTCGTCTGGAAGAACAAAAGGTCAATAATTTCAAGAGAATTAATGAAAAAAATTCAAACAAAGGTGGCCTTGCTGTACCAGATCTAAAACTACAGTATAGAGCAGCAGTCATCAAAACCATCTGGTACTGGCTAAGAAAAAGACTAGTGGATCAGTGGAATAGGTTAGGTTCACAAGACAAAATAGTCAATGACTATAATAAGCCAGTATTTGATAAATCCAAAGACTCCCTCTTTGGAGCAGCTAGATGGCACAGGGGATAGAGCATAGGACCTAAAATCAGGAGGATCTGAGTTCAAATCTGGCTTCAGATTTAATTTAACTTAATACTTCCTAGCTATGCAGCCTTGAGCAAGTCACTTCACTCCAATTGTCTCAGGAAAAAAAATTGCTAGGAAAATTGGAAAATAGTATGGCAGAAATGAGGTATTGATCAATCCCTAATACTCTATACCAACATAAGACCAAAATGAGTTCATAATTTATACATAAAGGGTGATACTACAAGCAAATTAAAAGAACAAGGGATATTCTACCTCTCAGATCTGTGAGAAGGAAGGAATTTATGACCAAGAAGAACTAGAGAACATTATGAAATACAATATAGATAATTTTGGTTATATGTAATTTAAAAGTTTTTGTAAAACAAAGCCAATGCAGCCAAGATTAAAAGGGAAGCAGAAAATTGGGGGAGGGGAAAATTTTGTATCCAAGGCTCTGTTAAAGACTTCATTTCTAAAATATATGGAAATTGACTCAGAATTATAAGAATATAAGCCATTTTCCAGTTGGTAAATGGCCAAATGACATAGACAATTTTCAGACAAAGAAATTAAAATCATTTGCAATCTTATGAAAAAATGTTCTAAATCACTATTGATTAAAGAAGTGAAATTTAAGACAACCTCAGTGCTACTACACACCTCTCAAATTGGATAAGATGACAGAAAAAGATAATGATAAATATTGGAAGGAATGTGGGAAAACTGAGTCACAAATACATTATTGGTGGAGTTGTGAACTGATCCAATCATTCTGGAGAGCAATTTGGAACTATGCTCAAAGTGCTATCAAACTGTGTATATCCCTTGATCCAGCAGCATCTCTACTGTGTTTGTATACCAAAGAGATCATAAAAAGGGGAAAAGAACTGAAGTGCAAAACAATTTGTAGTAGCTCTTTTTGTAGTGGAAAGGAACTGGAAGCTGAATTAATGCCCATCAGTTGGGGAATAGCTAAATAAGTTATGGTATTTGAATATAAAGGAATATTATTGTTCTATAAGAAACATTATTGTTTCAATTTATTCATGTTTTATTTTTCCAAATACATGTAAAGATGGTTTTTAACATTCCTTTTTGCAAAATTTTATGTTTCAAATTTTTCTCCCTCCTTCCTTCACATTTTACCCTTCCCAAGACAGCAAACAATCTGATATTCTATTTCTTTTTTTATCTTTTTCTATGGTTGCTGAAGATAATGTCACACATCCAGCACAGTGAAGTCATTCTAAGCTCTCACTCATAAGCAATATTGAGTGATAATAGTTTCTGATTTCTTTCTTCTCCAGCATTCTTGGTCTGGAGGTCCTTATACTCCTAGTCCTGAAGTCCTAGATAGGATAAATGAACCTTGTTCCTTTTTACATTTTTAAGTAGAGACTGCAGAGAGCTAGATTTACAGTGATTTCTTGATTCTGGACTCAACTACATTCTATCTCTCATAGTCTTGCACTATGATGTCATTCTAAATCTGGCAAACTCACCCCCCACCATTGTTCATATCTCTCAGTGCTGGACTGGGATACTATGCTAATACAAATCCTCTCTTTGCTAATTTTCTAGACAGATTAAATGAGCTAGAAATGAAACATTAAGACAGAATTCCTTTTCTTTATGCCCTTCCCTTTCCCTCAGTTATGGATAGGACTCTGGAAGGATCAGAACACCTTACTCTAGACCCATTCTTCTAGATGCCATCTCTCCTCAAGTTTCCCACAATTTCCACTTTCTCAAACAAGGACATAGTCTCAGGCTTCACCTAAAAATTTGAGGCTATTCATTTAGAATCCCCTCTTCACCCAATCTCCTTCACATGTTCTCCAATTATCTCCCTTTCACTCAAGTATGAGATGGATAAGTGGATCTTCTTGCCAAAGTCAAAATCCTGGATGTACACTTGATCTCATCCTCTCTTGATTTTTAATCAAGAGATTATGTTCACTGTATTTCCTATATCTTGAAGGAAACTGAATAGTGCTGTAGATAGAGTGCTGGTCCTGGAATCAAAAAAACCTGAATTAAGCATGTAACAACTTCTCTTTGCCTCAGTTTTCTCTACCATAAAATGGGTATAGTAACACAAAAAAGTGTTGTGAGGATCAAACAAGATATTTATAAAATATTTAGGACAGTATCTGGCATATAGCAGATGATTTATGAATGTTTAGTCTCTTCCCCCTGTATCTTATCTCCTACTACCTACAAATATGATCCTAACATGTTTACCCACTATCCATCTCTTCATCCAATTCATGGCTAAACTCTTTCAGAAAATTATCTATATTGCATACTTCTATTTTCTCTCCTCTTACTCTCCTCTAAAAATTTTCCATCTGGATTTTTATCTCATCATTCAACCAAGACTGACCTTTAAAAATTACCAATGTTCTCTTAATAATTAACCATTCAAAATTAATGGTCTTTCCTTCTTTACCTCTTTGCAACTTTCTCCTAAATACTCTTGACATCTATGTTTTTTTTTCCCTATTGTAGCTCTTTTCTGGTTTCTCTGTCTGACTACTCATTTATTAAGTTATTTATCATGCCATGATCATTAACCATAGGTATCCCATAACATTCTGTTCTGTGCTCTCTTTTGTTTGCTTTTTACAGTATCACTTTTGGCAATTTCACTGCCTCTTGTGTTTTCAATAATCACCTTGATGTAGGATGTTTCAGTAATGGAGTATTAAACTCAAAGTAAAAAAGACTTTGGTTCAAATCCTACCTAAAATATTTACTATTTGTTATACCTTGTATAACAAGTCATTTAATTCTCTCACCTTCAATTTATTAATTTATAAAATGATAATAATAACTTATTTAAAAATTAAGGAATAAGATGCTATAACGTGTTTTGAAATCAAATGTATTAAATGCTAAATATTATTATCACTGTTATCAGTACTAGTCCTTCTTTTAGGCTACAGTTACACTTCACCAACTGCCTTTTGTACATATTGAACTGGGATGTCTCACAAATATCTCAAATTTAATATGGTCAAAGTAAAATTCATTATCTTTCCTCAAAAATCTTTGTTTCCTTCAAACTTCTTTGAAGGTTATACCATCCTCCTAAGTCACTCCAAGTCAAGAATCTTGATGTCATCCTCATCAACTCATTCATAATCACCCTATATGTCTAATATGTTATCAAATTTTATCATTTCTACCATATAGAATCTCTCATATATACCATTTTCCCTTAACGTACATAGCCAGAACTGTAGTTTTAGCTTTTAGAACTGCTGGAGTGGAATTTTAAGAGCCTTCTCCCTGGTCTTCCTCCATAAAGGCTATTCTCACTTCAAGTCAAGCTGCAATGGTGATTTTTCTAAAGTATGGATCTGACCATATCATATACTTATTCATTGAGCACCAAAAAAGTTTTATTACTCCTAGCATTAAACATAAACTACTCTGTCATTTAAAGTTCTTCATAACCTGATCCCTTCCTGCTTTTTTTCATCTTCTTGCATATTATTTATTTCCCAGCTTGTACTCTAGATTTATTAGCTTACTTGTTATTGCTTACACATGACATTTTATCTTCTACTTCCATGCTTTTGCACTGGATGTACATAACCCACTCCTAAAACAGTCTAGTCCAATTCCATTTGTCAGTTTCCTTTGCTTCTGTCAAGACAGTTCCTATCCCACCTTCTACAGGAAGCTTTTTTCAGTCTCCTCCATATCTAGCCTTCTAGATGTCAGATCCTTAATGCCTTCTCCTAGTTAATTTGACTTTTATCAACACTAAATTTTCTTATGTTAACAAGTCATGTTGTATTCCATATTAGAATAGGATTCACTTGAGGGAAGGACTGTTTTTGTTTTGCTTTGTTTCTCCAGTTCTTAGCACTG
The DNA here is from genome assembly GCF_902635505.1 of Sarcophilus harrisii. NCBI lineage: Eukaryota > Metazoa > Chordata > Mammalia > Dasyuromorphia > Dasyuridae > Sarcophilus > Sarcophilus harrisii. The sequence goes on along the minus strand of NC_045428.1, from coordinate 391,065,155 downwards.
TGCATGTCATATAGTAATACGTGAATAAATAATTGTTACTTGAGTGACTAGAACAATTATTAGTTTAGATTGAGAACTCCTATATGTTCTTTTGTAGAAGATGGTATAGGACATAATATGGATTTCTGTATCTATGTATATGTTTCACTTTTATTTTTCTTTTGGTGGGGATTCCTTCACCAGAATTCCTCTTAGTTATCTCACCTGTTTGTTACTCCTCTGCTTCATCTGGTCCCATTTTTCATTGCTCATGAAGTAGTTCTAGAAAGAGATGTGTTTGGTTGAAATTTTCACACCACCTCTTGGCAGAATTCCTTTGCTGCTTTTTTACTATTTGTGAAGCAGCAGTGTTCATAATCTTCCATCAACCCACTTCACAATGTTTTGAAAAATGAGTTTGTTCTCTGAGCTGATGCTGCCTTTCACTATTATGTCTCTCTGATTGGTAAGTATCTGATAGCTGAGATTCTAAACCCATTATGCTTCCATGTTGTGTCTACCATTCTCAAATGACAGAAAATAATGACAGAAAAAATTTAATGTTTGGCCATTTCCAATTAGTTTTTTAGTCCACAGCATATTAGGTTGATTATATTAGAGCTGTTGTAATTGCACACAGTATATTTAATCCTTATCTTCCTCCCCCAATTTGGTATTTCTTTTAACCTTTGTCCTAGCCAGATGAATTCCTAACCATACATTATATGCCCAATTCTAAAATAACTGCTATATCTGTAAATTATCGTTTCCCATCTGTCAAAGTATCATCTATTTTATTTTCTGTGAAGGTATCAGGTACTTGCCACATACAGTGCCTTGGGATGCTCTCTCTGAAGAAAGTATTCATGATGCATAGACACGAACCTCTTAAATATTCTACTATGCATTAGTCTCTTTCACTTTTTTATACAGACTATATTTTCCAACATAATTCTCATCATGTTCCCCATATGTTGATTTAGTTTGGATAATCTTGTGAAGAAATAGAATTTTTTTTACTTCATTGTCTGCAATGGATGTTGATGTATAACCTTGTATATAAATTATCTTTTCAGCAGTTTGATTCAGCAGATTCAAAGTCTCAATGGAAGGAGGGAGGAAAATAGAGTCCAAAAGAGATAATTGACACATAAATTTTCTTGTTGTCTTTGTATGCATCATGAACTCAACTTCCCTAACTCCTTTTATCACCTCTTTGGGCCAAGTTTATCATATGTCATTTCATTTAACTACAACTTCTTAATGCCTTTTCATTTCATCTATAGCAAGAATATAAATAATGTATGTGTTATTCATTTTTGTTCTCTTGCTTCAATATGTCAGTTTTCTAATTATTATCTGAATTACTTATTCAGAGTTCTGACAATTAAATCAGTTACTATATAGGATACTTCTAATCTGATTGCCATTTCCCCATCCCTAATTCCTAAATCAATCCCTTAAAAATTGTTGTTGTTGTTATTGGGCATTCTTATCTGACTCTTCATAACCCCATTGATTAACTGTCCATAAGGTTTTCTTGGCAAAAATATTGGAGTGATTTGTCATTTCCTCCTCCAGTTTTATCCAAGCAAGGTTTTAGTGACTTGCCTCGGGTCACACACCTTATAAATTTCTGAGGTTAATTTGAATTCTGTTCTAATTCTAAGTGCAATGTTCTGTTCACTACATTACATAGCAACCCTTGGAAATTACTTCTCCACTATTGAAGTTTCTAGATGGTCTAATCAAAGGAGAAATTGGCATCCAGTTCCTGCCTCAAATATTTACTAGTTATGTGACCTTAGATGGATCATTAATCTTCTCAGCCTGTTTCTTCATCTCACAGGAATGTTATTAGTATCAAATGTGATTAGCTGTGAATCACTTTGTAAATCTTAAAGCTTTATAAATACCAGGTATTGTTAATATATTATTAACTTACAATATTTAATTATTAAATAATTTTGTGTTGCTAGTTATTAAATAATAACACTTACTCTATATTTATCTGTCTATATACTGCTTTACAAACCCTAATAAACCATAAGCTTTTTGAGGGCAAGGATTGTCTTAAATTTCTCTTTGTTTTTTCTGGTATTTGACATGATATTTGCTTAATAAATATTTGTGAATTAAATTTGATGTTTGATGTTTGTTGATTTAATAATTCTACATATTTTTATGGAATATTACTGTTCTGTAAGAAATGACCAACAGGATAATTTCAGAAAGGCCTGGAGAGACTTACATGAACTGATGCTGAGTGAAATGAGCAAGACCAGGAGATCATTATATACTTCAACAACAATACTATATGATGACCAGTTCTGATGGATCAGGCCATCCTCAGCAACGAGATCAACCAAATCATTTCTAATGGAGCAGTAATGAACTAAACTAGCTATGCCCAGAAAAAGAACTCTGGGAGATGACTAAAAACCATTACATTGAATTCCCAATCCCTATATTTATGCACACCTGCATTTTTGATTTCCTTCACAAGCTAATTGTACAATATTTCAGAGTCTGATTCTTTTTCTACAGCAAAATAATGTTTTGGTCGGGTATACCTATTGTGTATCTAATTTATATTTTAATATATTTAACATCTACTGGTCATCCTGCCATCTAGGGGAGGGGGTGGGGGGGGGGGTAAGAGGTGAAAAATTGGAACAAGAGGTTTGGCAATTGTTAATGCTGTAAAGTTACTCTGTAAATAAAAGGCTATTAAATAAAAAAAATAATAATAATTCTACATATTTTAACCTATAATATGGCACCCTATAACCAATATGGTGGAAACAGAATGGGGGTGGAGGCATAAGGCAAAAGTCTGTGTTTGTTTTGCTTTTGTTTTGGGAGAGGTGTCCTTTTCATGGGTCACTATCACCAGAAGCATTCATTACCAAATAGACCATCCTTTTTGTATTGTGAAGCTAATCCTCAGTGAGCTTAAAGATAACATGAAGAATAGCTTAGTGCCAGGAACCATAATAGCAGCTTTATAAATATTACTAAAGAATAATTTATAGTTGGTTTGAAGATTTTCCTGCAAACAAACATAGTAAGGAAATGATCAGTTATAGTGTGGTGGATAAGTAAAACACTATAGTTTATCTCTACTTAGATGTCCCAAACACAAGCCAAAAATTGAGCCTATCATCTTTCCCCAAAATTGATGGCTCTTACTGATTATTTGTCACTAACAAACTCAGTCTTCCATGTTCAAAGTTTTGATATTATCTTTTAATGTTTCCCTTGCCTCATTTTTGATATATAATGAATTATTATGGACAAATCTCTCAGCCTCCCTGAGCCTCAATTTTCTCATCTCTAAAATAATGCTAAAAATACCTACATCATATAATTGATGAGATAATATATGTAAAGTAGTTTAAAATTTTTGAAACACTATAGAAATATCAATTGTGTTGTTTTACTATGTCATTTTATCTCCTCAATAAGTTTTATAACAGTTTCCTCTTCTCAATTCCTTTTATTATAATTCCAATATATCCATATTGGAATTGTTGTTACCATCTAAACAAATACAGTACCATCTAAACAAATACCATCCTTGTTGTTACCATCTAAACAAATACAGTAGTTTTATTTTATAACAAGTCCTACTGTCTTCAGTCTTTCCTGTTCCAATTCATCCTTTATCCTGCTTCAAAACAATTCTTCTGCATACATTGATCTGCTCATGTGAATTCTTTGCTCAAAAATCACTAGTTGGTCCTAATTTCTTATAAGCTAACATTCAGATTCTTTAGTCTGTCATTTTAGCTTCACCTGACCTGAAGCTAATCTACCTTTACACCCTTATATCATTCTTCTCCATTTCCACAGTTCTTCCTGTGACACATATTTATTTCCCAGGTGTTAGCATCATTTTCTCACTATTCTTCATCCCATGTATCTAATCAGTTGATGAATATATCTCATATTGGATTCCTCTCCACTCACACAGCTACCATCTTCTCTGAGACCTTCTTTGCCTCTTGATTATATATTTTCAATGGCCTCCTAATCTGTGTCCTTTCATTATGTCTCACTACTCCAGTTCATTCTTCCCATTGATAATAAAATGATTTTTTTTGAATAGAGATTTCAACATGTGGTGGCTTTCCTACTTAACCAATTTTAGCAACTTGCAATTTTCTAGAATAAAATATTAACTCCTCTATCTTTATTATTTTCCTTCTTATACTTTGTAGTGGAGCTAAACTGCACTTCTCTATTTTCCTACAGAAGATACTCTGTCTCCTATCACTATCTTATTACTCACCTCTGGAGTAGTCACTCTTCAACTCCAACCAACAGAATCCCTTTCTTCCTTCAAGACTTAATACAAAAAGCACTTTCTACATGGTGCCTTTTGGTTCCTCCTAATTGCTAGTGGTCTGTCCCTCTAATTTGCATTTAATGTAACTCTTATAATCTCTGGGTTTCCTTTTCCCAGTTCTTTTACTTGCAAACAAGACACAGGTCTAGGATCATTCAGAATTCCAAGAGTAGTTATGATATATTGGGTATGAAGATATATTATACCAATATGTCTTCACCAATATGTTCTATTCAATATTATCAACTGAGAAACATTTTAACTAAAATTAAGTATTTATAAATATTTATTTAGTGCCTAGTATATATCAGGTACTATGTTAAGTAATGATGATACAAAAAAAGTTTTTTTCTTTAAAAAAGCAGTTCTTAGTCTCAAGATACTCACAATTTAATAAAGAAGAAAACATGTAAACAACTATGTATACAAATTATATACAAAATTAATCTAGAATAATCAACATAAGGAAGATACTAGATTAAGAGAGATAAAGAAAGATTTGTCATAGAACATGGAGTCTTAGCTAAGATTTTAAGGAATCCAAAAGACAAGAATGAGAAGAGAAAGTGTTTCAGGAATGCAGGATAGACAGAAAAAAAATGACTGGAATAAGATGGAGTCCTGAGAAATAATGAGAAGGCTAGGATCACTGAAGCACAAAGAGGGGCATAAAGTATAAAAAGATAAGGGAGTGATGTCGACTATTAAGAGCTCTGAATGCCAAATAGGATTTTATATTTTATCCGTCAGTTGATCAGGAGTGTCTGAAACTTATTTAGTCATTAGGGGGAAGAGAAGGCAGAGTGTATGTGACATGATCACATATATCCTTTAGGAAGATCAATTTTATAGCTGAGTGGGAGAACTCTGGAATGGGGAGAGATACAGGGAGATGAACAAACAAGCTATTTTTGCAATAGTCCAGGCATGAGGTGATCGGGCTTCCACCAAGATAATGGTAATGTCAGAGGAAAGAAAGGGGAAGATCAGATGGATTTTATAAGGGGTATGAATTTACTCCATTTGGTCCTTGGCTCCCAATTCAGACACTGCCATTGGCTGAACTGTTGATACTATAAATATGCTGATCTGGAGACAGAAAGTCTAAAATCCTCCAAACTCTTTAAAAATTACAAGATCCTCTTCAGATCAAAGAAAGGGAATGTTATGGGCCAGAACTTGAAACGAGGTGCTAACTCACTGGAATTGATAGAAACAATGCTTATGTACTTAGTTCACACCTTTAAGAGTTCACACATTAGTTCACACATTAGCATTCCAGATTCACAAGTCAGGATTCAGTCAGGAGATTCACAAGTTCAGTGGAGGAGATTCACAAGTCACAGCTCCCACAATCCCACTCTCAGAGGAGGAGTCAATTTTTGAGTTCATACTTCCAAAAGAGCATATAAAAGGAAGAGCCTCAGCCAGAAGTCAGTTGAGGAGATTGAGAAGCCAGAGACTGCAGTCAGGCAGAACTGGGGATTCAGAAGAGAGGCTGAAGCTGGAAGAGGCAAAGGACTGGCAACAGGAGCTCTTGGAACCAAGGAGAGAAATAAGCCTCTAAAAAAGCTAACTGGGCTATTTGGAAGGAGACAATAAAGACTCTGAACTTTTTACAGCTGGCTGCATTTGAGATGATTATTATTCTGAACTGAAACTAAGACTGCCTCCAGAAGCTCCCCAAGAAATCTGCTTCCAAAGAACATTATAATCTAGAGAAAAGAACACTACAGGGGAAGGGAACAGGACCTTCCTCTTCCCTAGGCAATTCTATTCCATGACTTTACTAGAAAGCTAGTCAGTTCCAACCTCTCAAAAAATGACTCTGATTCCATTTTAAATTGATAATTCATAGATGACCTCTGGGATGTGAACAAGTTTCCTTGACCTATCCAAACCCTTCCTCCTGTTCAATGTCATTCCAATTCCAGATATTTTAGCATTTAGTCTAAGATTTTTGATTGAAATTGATTATTTTTTTATCATTACTTTGAGTGAAGTGGAGTGGCTTGACTGAATTCCTTTATATGCCCTACTCTTACATTACTACTTTTTATTTATTTGCTTTTTTACTCCATTTATATTTATATTCTCTCTCTGTCTCTGTCCATCTCTGTGTGTGTCTTTCTGTCTGTCTTTGTCTCTTTATCTGTCTGTCTCCCTCCCTCCTTTCCTCTCTCTCTCTCTCTCTTGCTCTTTCCCTCTTTCCCTCCCTCCTATTCTTTATCCCTCTCTTTTCTCTCTCTCTGTATAATCATGCATATATTCCCTCCATTCAAATATAAACTCCTTGTAAAAAAGGATTTTTTATTTATTGTATTTGTAATTCCAGATTCTAACAAAACATTTATCATATGGTAGACATTTAATAAATGCTTTTGATGGTTGGCTTAATTGATGTTCTCAATGCCAGAACAGAATTTTTCTCTGTCCCCACCTTTACTCATGCTATTCCCTATGTATAACCACTTTTTTCTTCCTCTTCCTCACACTTCCCACATAAACTTTTACCCATATTTCAAAGCTCAAACCAAATGTCATTTCCTCCATGAAGTCTTTCCTGATTTCTTCAACTTCTCCCTCATTTGGAATAGCTTTTCTCCTAGATATCAGATAGTACTTTTCACCTGTATTAATATGGCTATCATTATGGAATGTTTAACAGTAAATTCCATGACTTGTCTAACCTTAGTCTCTCCCCAGCACCTAGTATACTGCTCTGCATACATTAAGTGAATGCCTAATAAATGTAGGTTTCATAAAATTTCAGTGATTTAAAATCTGTACTACAGTAAAGCATGTACTATTAATACCACCACTCACTTAGGATAATGGCTAAATGTATCCAGTCAGCCAACATATATTTATTAATGCAACTTCTTCATTTTTTGCAACTGGATTGGGAAATTAGGCAATAGAGACATTCAAGATCTATTCAGCATTATTACATAGCAGAGCTATGGCCATATTGGCAACAGAGCTTAGTTCTATAAAAGAACCATATGTCCTATTGGGCAGAGGTAAAAGTTGGCTCCCTTCTGAGCAATTCCAGGGACTCACATTATGGCCACAGGCAACTCACTCAACTATTCATTCTCTTTTATTTCTCCATCTGAAAAAATCTCAGAGAAAATTAGCAGCTATTTCCATTAAAGAGGTTCTCGGGAAGTTAATGAGAACAGGTCTGTGAAAGATTTTAGAGCCATGCATGATGGAGAGGAAAAGAACTAAATAAATACAAAGCCAGAAATCTATCCTAAATTAGACTATGAACAGAAGACTTCTAACTTTCTTCCCCAGAAGGAATTCCCCACTTCAGGACACAGTTTACTATGGTTGAAGAGTGTCCTGAGGGTAGCCATTCACTGCTCTCCATATGGAGAGTGAAGGTCATTTTGTCTGTGCGGCTTATGATGAGCAAAGCATTTAGCCACTTGTATAAGAAAACTACCATTAAACTCAACTCTTGAATATTTAAGCTATTTCTTGACAATGAATAATGGACACTAGATTTTATCTAGCTTTTAGAAGCTTTATGGTTCCTTGCCTATTTTCCTTAGCAGAAAGGAAACTCGGGCTAATTTGAACATCATCCTAATTTGTCACATTATTTTTTTTCCCAGGGAATGAAGTCAGGAACTATACATAATTGCAAGGTCAAAATATCACCATATGTGTGTGATTTAAAATAGCGAATCCTCACAAGAGCTTTCCAAGAAATATGTTTAAGGAAATACGGCTTATTAAAGCCATATTACCCAAAATGGATTAGTCTTATATTCCTGTAGTAAAATTCTTGTTTAAGGAGAAATGGGCAAAAGGGAAAGAAACAGAAGCATGTGTCACTGTGGGGATTAACTAGAAAATGGCACTTTAAGCCAGTCTGTGTGTTCATGTGAGCTATTGTAGAAAAATTGTTCAAACATTTTAGGTTCAGCTGAATTCGAAGTCTGTGGAGAATTTTTTCTATTTTAAAACTCTGCATTTTTAAAGGGCCTTAACCCAACCATTGTGTTCATAGCTCTCATCAAAGAATGCTTTGAATATGTCTCCATTCTAGAAAAAAAAAATGTTCTCAGTGTTTCATTCATTTCTTTGAGCAAAAAGAATATCTTTTGTTGGCTACTGACAGCTGTTAATTATCCAGGCTAATGGGCAATGGGAACACTGATCCCCCATTCCAGTAGCTTTAACCTCTTTCATAACCCAATCTTTCACTAGGCTTACTAATAGGTAGCAAAAACTATCAGAGACAAACTGGTTTTTTCCCACTTTTCTGATCACCCCATGGAAGGACTTATTAGTAATAGGTAAAACATCAAGAAGGAGAAGGAAGAGAGACAAGGGGGCTGGATAATGCAAAAATGAGAAAGTGGAGCCCTTAAATAATTAATAACTATCTGTCTAAACTAACTCAGTGTTTCAAGTTAAGTTGGAAATTTAGAGCAGGTAAGGTAAAGCTAAGTTTAAACTGTCAAAGCTCATTTTTCCCCACTACTGAAGTCTACTTTTCCTTAATTTCTAAAAGAAGAAGGAAAAATAAAAGATATAGTGAAACCCTTTTGAAACCTTGGGGCTGAAAAAAAAATCTCATTAACATCCATGTCATGAGCCTACCTTACTAAATTTAAGATTTGGTTTTTTTTAATATTATAAACAATTATTATCTTACATTTGTTCCCTACCACATTCTCTATCTTTTAACTAAGCTGGACTAATTCAGCACCCTAAGAAATGCTCTATGTTTTTCCATATCCATTTCTCTACTCCCCAGTTCCCTATGGCTGTTGAGATCTTCATATCCACCTGTTGAGATCCTTCAAAGTCCAAATCAAATACAACTTTCTAGGACTATGAATCTTTCCATAGTGCTCTTATCTGGAAGACATTTCCCCTGATCTCATAATATATTATTACTTTTATGCACTTACCATATTATTTCCATTAGATTCTTCAAAATATTAAACTATACAATATTAATCATAACTACTCTACTAGAAGGGTCTACTTCTTGAAAGTAGAAACCATTTCTTTATATTTTCTTCAGAGTTCAAAACAGTGTAGCACTGGTGCTGACAATAATTGTGGGAGTAATAATTGTTGCTACTAAAATATATTTATATAATATTTAGAGACTTCTGTGAATAACAAAATTTGTGAATGAATATATAGTGTGTACACTATGTGATTTGTTATATGATTTGTATTGATTAAATATGAGAGGCCATGAGACCTATATTACTTCCCAAACTAGGCTTCCTACACTGCCAAAAATAACAGGCCACCAAATCACCTAATTTCATCTAGAGTAACCCATGCTCTCCAAAAGGAATCCACACTATCCTATAGCTAACAAATACTCATTCAGTCACTGAAGAATGAAATGCAACCAGTTTTTTCCTGAGACAGTCTATCCTATTCAAGATATCTCATCATCAGAGGTTTTATATTTGTTTATTTGTTTTGGGGGGAAGTTCCCATAGCATCAAGTTTTAATTTGATTCTCTATAACTTTTGCCTATTACCCCCACATTATTCTCTGGGATCAAACAGAACAAGTCTAATCCAAAAGTATTTAACCTTTCAGAATAATCAAATATAAAAACTAAAAACTGTTTTGTAGAATTGGGTGAAAAATAATTTCAGCATAGTGAAATGTGAAGCATTTCTTTCAAATTGTTGTAATGTCATTTTTCAGTCATGTCCAACTCTTCATGACCCCATTTAAGGTTTGCTTGGCAAAGGTACTGGAGTAGTTTGAAATTCCTTCTGCAGTACACTTTATAGATGAGGAAACTAAAAGAAACAGGGTTAAGTGACTTGCTCAGAGTCACATAGCAAGTAACTGTCTGAGGCCATATTTGAACTCAGGAAGATGAATCTTCTTGATTCCAAGCTGGATACTCTATCCACTGCAAAACCTAGCTATCACTTCCTTTCAAATATAGCTCTTCAAATACTTGAAAAGAGCTATTGTCTTGTCCCTGAGCCTTTACCTCTCCAAAGTAAAATTCTTCATTCCCTTCGATTGATTTTCAAATGACATCTACTAAAACTTTTCATCATTTGCTCTGAGTGTACTTTCCAACTTGTCAATGTCCTTTTGAGGTATCTAAAAATGATCTAAATGTGTTCTGATGCAGGCAAAGTACAGTGGTAGTAACATTTCCTTCTTCCTAGAAGTTTTGCCTTTCTTAATGCAGTCCTAAATTGCATTACCAACTTTTTTTGCCATTCCCTGCTGCTGTCTCATTTTGAGTTTGAGCTTCACTAAGTCAAAGTATTATTATTTAGTCAAAGTATTGCTAAAAAGTACCTATCCATCTTATACTTGCAAAACTGACTTGAACCAAAGTATAAGAATTTACATTTTTCCCTTCAAATTTTACCTTTTTTCCACTAAACCCAAATTCTAGCCTATTAAGATATTTTGGATCCTATTTTTGTCATTCTCTATATTTGTAATATAATACAATTTTATAGATAAATACAAATTTATTCAATATGTACAATTATATATGCCATGACATACAATAAAGACTTATTAAGCACCTACTATGTGCTATTTAGAGAAGAAAATGGCAAACTACTGTAGTATCTTTGCCAAGAAAACCCCAAATAAGATCACAAAAAGTGGGACACAAATGAAAAACAACTGAACAAATTAGGAAGGATTATGCTTTTTCATTTCCTTGTCTTGCTCATTTTACAGATGTGGAAACTGAGGCCAACAGGATCAAATGATTTACCCAGTATCACACAGCTAGTGTCTGATACCATATTTGAAGTTAGGTCTTCCTCACTCTAGATCCAGCTTTATCTAACTGTCCACCTCAGTGTCCCATGCTGTGCTATGCATTGGTGATATGAAGAAAGAGAAAGAATTCCCTGTCCTTAAGGAACTTACCAACTGTGAGGAAAGAGGGGAGATGGACATAATATGCAAAAGGAAACTGGAAAGTGGGAGAAAAATAATGGGATACCATCTTCTCTGTAGAGTTCAAAACAATCAGAGATGCAAACTGAAAATATTTAGCCATCCCTTCCAGTTTTGGTTTACCTGCAAATTCAATTACTAGCTCATCTATATATTTTCTTGGTTGTTGTTGAAGTCACTGTTTAAAAATAAACTAAAGCACAGGACTCAGGGCAGATTCCTATGGTACTTTTTTGAAGACCACCTTCCACTAGATCATCAACAAATATTCCTTGAGTCTGATCTTTCAATAGGCCCCATACTATACTCTCTTCTCTATCATTCCACCTTTTCCACAAGAAGACCATGGGATAATTAATCAGAAGCTTTGCTAGAATCTCAGCAAGCTACATCTACAACATTTCTCTCATCTACCAGTTCAGTAATCCTGTCAAAAAAGGAAATAAGATTAATCTGATATGACATATTCTCAATTTAACTCATTGCTCTTTGCAAGCACAGCTTTCTTTTATGTTCATAATTATCTCTTTACTGATGCAATCTATAATTTTCTTGACAAATCAAATTCACTGTTTTGTATTTCTCAATTTCTATTTGTTTAGTCATTTTTGAGCAATGTCCTATTCTTTATGACCCCTTTGGGGTTTTCTTGGAAAAGATACTGGAGTGGTTTGTCATTTCTTTCTCCAGTTCATTTTACAGATGTGAAAATTGAGGTAAACAGGATTAAGTGATATGTCCAAGGTCATAGTATGCATAGTAAATGTCTGAGGCCAGATTTGAACCAAAAAGATGAATCTTTTTGACTCTAGACTTGGCACCGTATCCACTGTGCCACCTAGCTGCCCAAAGTCTATTATCTTCTTTAAATAAAAAAAATCAGAACATTCTCTCATTTCTAGTCCCATGATTCCATTCCCATTTTCCACAACCATTAAAATATCACTGACAGTGGTTCAGCAACCATATCTGTCAGTTCTTTCAATACGTGAAGATATGGTTCATCTGGGCATGTGACTTAGTGTCACATCACTGCTAAGTCCCTTATATATTAATTTTATTGATGGATCTACTGAGCATATATCGTGTATGGTTTGTTGATTTTGAAACATATTTTGTTGTATATTATAAAACCATTTTAACGAATTTCTATTGTATTTTAAAATAGTATCCAATCAAAATATATTAGCACATACACAGATTAAAATATAAAAACTAACTTTGAGTATTCCTGGATTTCTCATGAACCATACTTCATAACTCCCAGTGGAGTTATAATCCTTCAGATTCCTTGAAATAAAAATTAGATCCTCTACAAATCCCTGATAAAGTCAGTGTTGTCTAGTAGAAAATACATTAGACATGAATTCTAGAGCCCTATACCAAACTAATACTGGCTCTGCCTCTTAAAAGCTTTGCAACTTTGAGCAATTATTTAATTTCCCTTGGCCTCAGTTTCCTTTTGTGTAAAATGAAATGGTTGGGCTAGATAGTCACTAAGGTCTCCTCTAGCTCTAACAATTTTGGTTCTATAATTAAGAACGTAACTGCCCTGTAGATTAGGCTAATTTCACAATGCCTGGGAGATTCCAACACAGAAACCTTACACCCAGGTAATTTGGTCCTGATGATAATTACAGACAGGCTATTTTTCTGAGTGCCTGCTATCTGTACTCGACTAGACCTGAGGAATATACAAAGACAATGGAACAGATTATGACAGTTCTGTCTCCCAGATGTCAAGATGAGTCAGAGTATCTTGGCCACAAAGAACTCACTAGCTGCCATCAGCAGATTTCAGTTCTAATTTGTCAGTGCCATATAAACCCATGAGAAAAACCCCTGAGTTTCTCATCCTTCACTCTTATACTTACAGCTTCCTCCAACTAAAACCGTACCTTTAGAAGAAAGGGTTTTTTTCCCCTCTTTATTATTATTATCTTGAATGTGATAAATCAGGATTAAAAATTGGTGAGAACTGAGAAACAGATGGTGGGATAGTCAAGTCATTCTATGGTTCTTTTCCCTTTATATACTATTTCAAGACACACAGAGTATATATACCTGATGTGTCAATGGAGACTATTTAATTTTTTAAATGTGTGTTATGCTCCACTTACCATATATATTTTTTAACTTTCTTCAATTTTAGAATATGCAAATATTTTTATTCCCTTAATACATGGTACTTTGGCTACCATGTTTTGGAAGAAAATCTTATTGTAGTAATTATTTAGGAAATATAAGCAATGCATCTTTTAAAATATTGGGATGAAACTAATATTTGCTACTATATAATCTCAGAGTGCAAGTTAGTCAAGTATTGGAAAGGTGAGATGTATGGCCACTTTTCCTTTCATTTGTGCTGTGCCTACTACAGTGCCTTATACAAGAAAGGAAATTCATATCTTCCACTGGTGCAGATCATAAACCATCTTTAACTTAATAGCTAAATCTTAGGGAATTACTCAAAGAGGTTAAGCCACTTGCCAGCAATCACACAGCTATTAAGTTTCAGCAGCCAAATTTGAACTTGTTTTCCTGACTCTAATGCCAGTCCTCTCTCTGCTTTAACACCCTGCTTCTCTAGTGGTGATGATAACTAATTCAGCAGCCCAAGTGATTAGAAGACGATGTTATTCCAATCTAATGGCCAAGTTAAAGTCAAATTTTTATATACATGAATGATAGTAATAGTAATAACAACACATTTGCATATAAAGATGAAGCTACAAATCTATCTAATGGTGGGATATGTGGTTTAAACCATGTTCTAGCTGTCAAACACACTGCCTTATGCACCATAGGAATTTAGAATATATTTGTTGAATAGAACTGTATTGTTCTAGAGTTCTCTGGTTTCTCTACTGATCAATGATATGCATTTACAAAACACCTGGCTAGAGTAAAGGGTACAAAATTGTGATCACAGAATAGAGATTTTTCTCTGCATGAAGCTAATTGGTCCATATAGATACTGAACCTGCAATGTTGGTTTCATTAATTAGTGGCAATCTTTTGATGAGCTGAAGTTACTGGTCCAGAAATAACTCAATGGGAAATTTCAGAAAGAGTACCATATCTCTTTTTAATAGAAAAATAAGCAAACCAACAACAGAAATATTTCCTATACCCTTCTATCCTATTCCATTTCCTACCTCCCCTTTCCTACTCCAAAACATTTTGAAAGGCATGTTAAGTGGGATTTCTGTTGACATTCCCACTGTTTAATAACATACAGTTAATCTTTCTAGCTGGTAGATAGTAAAACGGATAGAATGCTGATTCTGGAGTCAGAAAGACTCTTCATTATGAGTTCAGATTTAGTCTCAGACACTTTTACTAGATGTGTAACCCTGTTTGTCTCAGTTTCTTCATATGCAAAATGAACTGCTGAAGAAAATTGGCAAACTACTCCAGTATCTTTGCAAAGAAAATCCCAAATGGGGTCACAAAGAGTAGAATAGAACCAAAAAAAATGACTGAACAAAATAGTTGGTAGAAATTTGGGAACTACTTTATTCTAAAATGTTGCAAAGATGTCCTCAAGTAGGATAGCTTAAGTGGTCACTAAGCTTCTGTTTGAACACCCCCCCAAAATGGTAACTGCTGTTTGACCTCCTCCATTGTTAACTGTTCTTATGGTTGTCACCTCTATCTTACAATAAGGGAAAAACCCAACTCTCATGACTTCCCCTCATTTATATTATTGTTGCCTAGGGTTATAAAGAATAAGTCTAATACTCTTTCACAGTATTGCCCACCTGACATTTAAAGTCAAGTCAATAAGTATTTATAATAGCTATTATTTCATACTTAAATGAGTAAACTACTTAGTCAAAATTGCTGAAACTATTACATATTTGGACCTTTATTTCCTATTTACTCTCTTTCTAATCTTCAATCTCAACCTATCTACTATCTAACTACTATCTACTACCTCTTCTGGATAAAAATATTCCAAAATGTGCCCTATTCTTTTTTTTTCTGAGGCAATTGGGTTTAAGTGACTTGCCTACGGTCACACAGCTAGGAAGTATTAAGTGTCTGAGGCCAAATATGAACTCAGATCCTCCTGACTTCAGGGCTGGGACTCTATCCATGCTCTATCTAATTGTCCCTCCCCTATCCTTTAAAAAAATCTTTAATAGATCTTGTCATATCTTCTATCATCTTGCATCTCTTCTCCACTTCGCAGCAAAACTCCTTTAAAGGCTATATCCAGAAAGGAAAGAAGAAAACCAAATTGCCAGAGTCAAAAATGAAAGAAATGAAAGATAGAGCCAAGATGGCAGAGCAAGGGAAGAGGTGTCCCTAAGCTCTCCACCAAAACCTTCCAAACATATTTAAATAATCACTCTAAATAAATTATAAAGCATCAGAATGATGAAGAAAATCATGGGGAAAAAGTCAACAGCTTGTTAAAGGTGCAGAAATACTAAAAGACACTTATAAAAAGAGAATGAAGACAAATGGTAGAAGAAGAACAAAAATCCAATGAAGAGAAAACTGCCTTGAAAAGCAGAATTGGTCATATTGGAAAAGATAAAGAAATATTCACTGAAGAGAACTATTTAAAAAGTAGAATTGGACAGATGGAAAAGAAGGCACAAAAGTTCACTGAAGAAAATAATTTCCTAAAGTTAGAATTGGGCAAGGGGCAGCTAATGACTTTATGAGACATCCAGAAAAAACCCAAAAGAATAAAAAAATATGAAACTTTGAAATAACTCATTGGAAAAACAACTGGCCTGGAAATAAATCCAGGAAAGATAATTTATAAATTATTTGGCTACTTGAAGTTGTAATGAAAAAAAAGAACCTAGAGATAATATTTCAAGAAATTATTAAGGAAAACTTCTGTGATATTCTAAAACCAAGAGTCATATAGAAATTGAAAGAATTCGTTGATCACCTCATGAAAGAGATCTCAAAATGAGAATCCCTAAGAATATTATAGCCAAATTCCAGATCTACACAAGGAGAAAATACTGGAAGTAGTCAAAAAGAAATAATTCAAATGGCATGGGGTCACAGTAAGGATAATACAAGATTTAGCAGCTTCTACATTAAAAGATTGAAAGGCTTGAAATGAGATACAACAGAGGACAAAAAAAGTTAGAATTACAACCAAGAATCATCTGCCCAGCAAAACCAAGACTAGTACTTTGAGGGAAAATAGGCATTTATTAAAATAGAGGACTTTTAAGCATTCCTGATTGAAAGATCAGAACTGAATAGAAAATTTGACTTTCAAATACAAGATGCAAAAAAAGTATAAAAAGGTAAATAGGAAGTGGGAATCATAAGGGACTTGATAAGGTTAAATTTTTCATATTCCTACATGAGAAACTGATATTTATTTTAAAAAACTCCTAAAAACTCCCAATTAATAAATAGCCAAAGGATAAGAACAGGAATTTTCAGGCAAAGTAATTAAAACTATAGTCATATAAAAATGTTCTAAATCATTATTGAGGAGAGAAATGCAAATTAAAACAACTTTAAGCTACTATTTCACACCAACTTTAAGCTACTATTTCATACCTATCAGATTGACATATCACAGAAAAGAACAATGACAAATGTTGGAGGGAGTGTATGTGAGAAAATAAGAACACATGTACTATTGGTGAAGTTGTAAGCTGATTCAACTTTCTGGAGAGGAATATGGATTCTAAAACCATACAAACTTTTTGACCTAGTAATACCACTACTAGGTCTGTATCCCAAAGGATGGTTTTAAAAAAAGCAAAAGGATCTATGTGTAAAAATATTTATAATAGCATTTTAATGATGGCAAAGAATTGGAAATTGAGGGTATGTCCATTAATTGAGGAATAGTTGAACAAGCTATTGAATATGATTGTGCTGGAATTTTATTGTGCTTTTAAAAATGTTCTCAGATATTTTAGATGCTCTCAGAAAAAAAAAAACTTCAAGAGATTTATATGAACTGATGTAAAGTGATGTAAAGAAAAACAGAAGAATGCTATACACAGTAATAGCAATATTTTATAATGATCTGCTATGGATGACTTAGCTATTCTCAGAAATACAATGATCCAAGACAATAGGACTTATGATGAAAGCTGCAGTCCATCTCCAGAAAAAGAACTGGTAGAACCTGAATGCAAATCAAAGATACATTTTCTTTATTTTTCTTTTTGTTGTCTATATTTTCTTTCACAGAATCATTTACATGGAAATGTGTTTTGCATGACTACCCATAGGTAATCTATGCTTAACTGCTTGCTTTTTCTCAGGGGAGCAGAGAGGGAAGAAGAAAATATAGTAGTAAAAAATAATTGGAAAAATATACAATACTAAGTAATATTTTATAAATGAAAGAGGTGATTTCACCACCATTGAAGAAGATATTGAAACAATTGTTAGGAACTATTTTGCCCAGTTGTATGCCAATAAATTTGACAATCTAAATGAAATGAATGAATATATACAAAATATAATTTACCCAGATTAACAAACAAGAAATAGAATACTCAAGTAATCCAATCTTAGAAAAAGAAATTTACTTCATTGATTTATTTCCTTAAAAAAAAGTCACCAGGGTAAGATTGATTCACAAGAGATTTCTATCAAATACTAAAAGAACAATTAATTCCAATTCTAAATAGTTGAAATGGAATTCTACTAAATTTCTTTCACAATACAAATATGGTGCTGATATCTAAACCAGGAAGAGTCAAAATAGAAAAAGGAAATTATAAATCAATTTCCCTACTGAATATTGATGAAAAAATTTAATTAAATACTCCCAAGGAAATTATAACAATATAACACAAGGATCATACACTATGATCATTTGGAATTTATAACAAAAATACAGGACTGGTTCAATATTAAACAATCAGCATAATTGACAATATCAATAACAAAACCAAGAGAAGCCAAATTATCATCTCCATAGATCTAGAAAAAGCCTTTGACAAAAATATAATACCTGTTCCTATTAAAAACACTTGGGAGCATAGGAATAAATGCAGTTTTCCTAAAAATGATAAGCAATTTATCTAAAACTATCATATAGAATTGGCATAAGCTGGAAGCCTTCCCAATAAGGTGAGAGGGGAAATAAAGATACCTTTCTTCATCTCTATTATTTAATAATGTATTAGAAAATTTAGTTATATCAAATAAGAGAAAAAATGAAATAGGAGTAGAATAAGCAAGGAGAAAACAAAACTATGATTCTTTTAGGAAAATATAATGCTATATTTAAAGAACCCCAGAGAATGAATAAGAAAATTAGTTGAAATAATTTATAACTTCAAAAAAGTTGCAGGATACAAATAAACTTAGACAAATCATCATCATTTCTGTACATTGCCAACAAAGTCCAGTAGCAAGAGTGAGAAAGAAAAAAAATCCATTTAAAGTTAGTGTCGATAATATAAAAAATACTTTAGGAATCTACTGACAAGACAAACTCAGGAACTATATAAATAAAATCACAAAATATATTTCATGTAAAATCAGGTCTAAATAAGTGAAAAAATATTAGTTGCTCATGGGTAGACTAAGTCAATATAATAAAAATGGAACTTCTACCTGAATCTATTCATGCCAATTAACTATCAAAAGTTTATAGAGTTAGAAAAATAATTTTTAAAAGTCAGCTGGAAAAACAAAAAATCAAGGATACCAGAAGAATCAATTTTAAAAATATAAAAAAGGTGTTCTAGCCACATCACATCTCAAACTATATTACAAAACAATTATTATCAAAATTATCTGGATATTGGATAAGTGGTAAATCAATGAAATAGATTAGGTGCAAATTACATTACAGGAAATGACCACAGTAATTTAGTATATGATAAACTGAAAGAGCCAAGCATTTGTAACAAAACCTCATTATTTCACAAAATTTTCTGGGGAAACTGGAAAACAGTATAACAGAACCTAGATATAGATCGACATCTCACATTGTATACCAAGATATGATCAAAATGGATATATGACTTACACATAAAAGATATAAGCTAATTAAGAGATCATTAAATAGTTTATCTGTCAGATATATGGATAAGGGAAGAAATAAACCAAAGGAGATATAGAAAGCATTACAATATATATAACAGATAATTTTAATTATATAAAATAAAAAAAGTTTTACATGGACAAAACTAATACAAATATATAGAAAACTAAGTCAAATTTGGAAACATATAAGTCATTCTTCATTTGATTAATGGTGAAAGAATATGAATAGGCAGTTTTCAGATAAAGAAAAGCTATTTATAGTTATATAAAAATGTTTTAAATCACTATTTATTAGAGAAATGCAAATTAATAAGTATCTAAGATAACACCTTTAAAGCACTTATCAAATTAGCTAATGTGACAAAAAATGAAAATAATAAATATTGGAGATGATGTGGGAAAATTCGGACACTTATATACTGTTGATGGGATTTTGAACTTATTCAGCCATTCTGGAGAGCAATTTGGAGCTATACCCAAAAGGACAGAAAAGTGTAAATACTTTTTGATCTAGCAATATTTCTGTTAGGTCTATATACCAAACATATAAAAGTGGGAGGAGCAACCTATTTGTACAAAAACATTTGCAGCACCTTTTTGTCTTGGAACTGGAAATCAAGAGGATGCTCATCAACTAAGGAATGGCTAAAAGAGCTATATTAAATGATTATCATGAAATACTATTGTGCTATAATGACAAGTGGGATGATTTCAGAAAAATCTGGGACTACTTATATGAATTGATGCAAAATGAAATGAGCAGAACTAGAATAAACATTGTACACAGTAAGAGCAATATAGTATGATGAACTGTGAATAACTTAGCTCTTCTTAGCCCTATAATGATCCAAGACAATCCCAAAGGATTCATAATGAAGTACATTATCAACCTCCAGAGAAAGTACTAAACAATGTAAATACAAAATAAAGTATGCTCTTTTTCACTTCCTTTCTTCCTTCCTTCCTTTCTTCCTTCCCTCCCTCTTCTTTTCTTTCTTGTTACTTTCCTTCCTTTCTTCCTCCTTCTCTTTCTTTCTTCTTCCCTCTTTTCCTACCTTATTTTCTTCATTTTTGTTGGAATACATGGGAGAGCTGCTGAAATACACGGGAGCCACCTAACAGTGGCTGCTGGAGGTCCAACCCAGAATGGATCTCCTCTTGTGAGAGGATGATACAAGGATACTGAGAGGCAGTTGCTGTTCTCTTACCTCTCTGAGAGGCTGTTGCATTATCTGACCTCTCTCCTCTTCCTTCTGCCTCCCATTTATCTCATTCCCAGTCCACAAAACCCGTGTCAGCAAAGGCTACCTAGCAACTCCTTCAGATATTACGATCCACAGCTGTGAAGGCTCTCAGAGAATTGACCTGTCCTTAACAATTCCTCGGTTTGTTTTTTGTTGTTGTTGTTGTTGTTGTTGTTGTTGTTGTTGTTGTTGTTGTTTGTTTGTTTGTTTGTTTTGTTTTGTTTTTTGGTGTTATTTCCCCCACAGCATGGTTCATACACTGAGGAATGCAAACAGCACTATCACTTCTGTATGGTAACACCTACTAGGTGTTGATTGAGGCAAACTTTCCAATGGAGAAGAGGATTGTAGTCAGAACAGGCATGTAAGTCATCACTCTCCTGGCTCAGCCCTTTAATGTAATGGCCCATTTAATTACCCCAACTAAAAAATCTTACTGGGGTTCTTCTTCCTTAACTCTGGAAGGATCCTTCTCATGTACAGCTCTGGTTCTTCTTGTAATTCTTCTTATCTTCTTCTACCCCACGTTCAGGTGCCATATAAAAGCAGGGATTCAGAGCTAGAGAAGACAAGTGCACTGGAAGCTCTAGGAGCCAAGGACACAGAGATTCATTTTCACCTTCAGTTAGGCTCCTGGTGGCAGACCTGTCCTCCTGCATTTTCTCCACTGAAACTAAGACTCCAGAAGGCCTTTAAGAAAGCTAACAAGGCCCAGGAAAGGAGACAAGATTTTGAAGAAGACAATAAAGGATTTGGACTTTAACTCTTGGCTACTCTCATAGTGATTACTGAACTGAAATGAAGGCTGCTCCCAGAGACCCTCAAGAAAACTGAACAAGAGAAAACTACATTTTGGTGCCCAAACAGGGACTGACACAATCCTGATTTCAGTGGAAAAGTCTCCATGACCCAGAAATTAGGGCAAGTACAAAAATAAGACAAGGAGGAAACTTTGTAAAGGGCTAAACTAGTGCCTCAGCTAAAATTGGACACATGTTTAGAAAGGAGCCTTCTTTTCCACTTCAAGGAAAATATGTCAAAAGCTTGGTTTAACTTATAAAAAACCAAGGTTTGATTGTGACTTTGGAATAGATCATTGAACTTTTAGAAACAATACAGTGCACATCTCCTTGGTTCTCCAAGGAAAAAGAATTAGATCCAGAGGAATGGAAATTAGTAGAAGAGCAACTATGTGAATACTACAATGATAATGGACCTGACTCAATTTCTAAATACTCTATACATATAACTTAATACAACTGGCTTTAAGAAATTATATAAGTATTAGAATAAGAAAAAAGAAGAAAGAACAGGAGGGAGAGGTTACTGAAAAACCGTTAAAAAGGATGAAGAATCAGATAAGAATGGAGTTAAGTACAATTCTGATGAAATTAAGGAGTGTGGTACTTCACAGCAGGAGACATTAGGGCATTCCCTATCTCATGACCTATCCCCCTCAATTAACTCTTCATGGGTGGAGGGGAAAGGAGGAGGGGGAAGGGCAGTGACACAATCAGCACCACCTATAAAGCAGCCTATGACAAGATTGCAAAAGGCATTAGTTAAAGCAAAAAAAGGACAGGATATATCTGATTTAAAAATAAATGCAAAACCTGTGATTGAAGAATTTGATTCTTCATGTCAGTCCAGGAAAAGACACACTCCTTTTGATTTGGAAAAAAAAATAAAAGATTTGAAAAAGGGTTGCTCTCTTTATGGGGTACAGCATCTTATGTTAAGATATTACTTGAGAATTTGGCTTATGAAATCTTAACCTGCAATGATTGGAAATCTATAGTAAGGACATGTTTAGAACCTGGACAAAACTTGTTGTGGCTTTCAGAGTATAGTGAACTAGGCAGGATATAAGCCCAATGCAATAAGCAAACTGGAGTTAATATATTAATCACCTTTGACCAACTAGAAGGTAAAGATCAGTATGCAGAGGCTTCAGCACAGCTTAATTACCCCATAGCAGCATATAAGCAAATTGCTGCTATTGCAATCAAAGCATGGGGCTCCCTCCCAGGAAAAGATGGAGGGGAAGCCTTCACAAAAAATAGAGCAAGGTCCCAATGAACCCTTTGATGATTTTGTGGGATATCTACAGACAACTGTCACAAGAACCACTGGAGAAAATGCAGTTATAAGAATTATAATAAGACAACTGGATAAGGAAAATGCTAATGAGGTGTGTAGAAGAATTATATGGGGACTACACAAAGATGGTCCTTTAGAGGAGATCATAAGATGCTGTGCCACAGTGAGCACAAATGCTTATTCTACCCAGACTATGATGAACATGGGAAGGAGACAGGATCCTTCTTGGCAAGGGACTTCTAGAGAGACTTGCCGATGCTTTCAATGTGGAAAAATAGGGCATCTGAAAGCTCAATGTAGGCAAAGAGATGGAGTGAGAAGACAGGGTGAGAGAAGACCCAAGACCCCATGTTCAAAATGCCACAAGGGCTTCCACTAGGCCTCAGACTATAAATTAACTCAGGGAAATGAGAGGTGGGGCCCAGCTCCAAGATCTCAAACAAAAAACAAGTGGAGCATAATGGCAGCCAAAGTTACACCCAGAGAGTCTTTAGAAATTCAGGACTCTGATATGATCAATCAGCAGAGATGCAAACTGATAGAAGAAAGGGATTATGTGATCAATCAGCCAAAAAGCAATCAGATGGCAGAAAGGAATTACAATTGGGGAGAATACAGGCTTTTTAACCCAACAGAAGAACAGTGTCCAGTGCAAGCAGCTCCAATGTAATTACCAGTGGTGGTAGACTAGATAGGTTAACTGGTTGGGAGAAAGGGTTTGCTTGTATTTCTACAGATGGAGAAGGAATTAGATAGGTGCCAACAAGCATCTGGAGAAAGACAGAAAAAGAGAAAAACCTCAAAACAAAGGAGAAGACCTAAGAAACATCTGACACTGCAAGAGCATGGCTGATAATAAGACTGTTACAGAACTTTAAAACCCACAGGAATCATTGGATTTCCTGAGATGAAAAATTGTTGATAAGACTATTGCAGGACTTCAAAACTTTCAGGAATCATTAGATTCTCTGACACATAAAGTAATGGACAATAGATTGGTTTTGGACTATTTCTAGGAATTATGGATATGTATAACTGCTCATGTTGATTCATATTGTTTGTTTGTAATACCTCCCATATTGATGGATTTATGTATACCTGTTTCAAGTGAGACCCTTCAGAAACTTACTAATCTGGTTTGACTCCCCATTTTCCTTTGGTTTTCATCTTCCTTCCTGAAACATCAGGGAGGCCTGATCACCTCCTTTTTGGGGTTCTCACCTCCTTGAGAAGTCAGGGAGAGTGACCACCTTATGTTCCAAAACAAAAGAAAGTGGGAGATGTTATGGGCCAGAACTCTGAACTTGAAAAAAGGATTCTTACAAGGTACTAAGTGGAATTGATAAAGACAATGATTAACTGGCTTAGCATGGTGATTAATACTACTCTAAGTTCAGTATGATTGATTTAATCTTACAACAAATAATGGTTTCCTAGTAATATAATGATTGGTTTATACTCAGTGTAGAGCATATAATCTAGGAGCCTCAGCTAGATTCAGATTCAGAGGCAGAGAAGACAAGAAAACTTGGAGGCAGGAGCTTAAGCTCTCAGAAGGAAGGAGAGAAAAATTCATTTTCCACCTTCAGACAAGCTCCTGGTGGCAGGCTCTTCTCCTGCATTTCTCCACTGAGAGCAAGGCCTATCTGAAAGGCCCTCCAGAAAGCTGCCCAGCCCCAGGAAGGAAATAATAAAGCATTTTGACTTTAGGTGATTACTGACCTGAAATGAAGGCTGCTCCCAAAGACCCCAAGAAAACTAAACCAGAGAATATGACACTTGTTTTTCTTTCTTTTCTTTCCCTTTTATTTTATTTCAGTCTTCTTGTACAAAATGACATATGAAAATGTTTTACATGATCACACATATATAACTTATATTACACTACTTACCCTCTTGTGGAGGAGGGAGAGGAGAGAGCAAAGGAATAGAATTTAGAATTTAAAACTTTTTTTAAAATGTTTTAAAATATTTAACAGGTATTGGAAAAAAAGAAAATATTTTATTGTTTTTAAAAGCCATATATAATCACTACTTTTATTTCTTTTCTTCTCAATTTCTCAGTTTGACTTTAAGTATTACCATTCAAATGACTCTCTCCAAAGTTGTTAGCAATCTCTTAACTGACAAAGCCAGTGATTTTTTTCTCAATCCTCATCCTTCTTGGTATTTTTCTTTGTTTGTCTAGTTGTTTTTCAGTCATGTCAGAATCTTTATGACCCCTTTTGGGGTTTTCTTGGAAGAGATACTTGAATAGGTTGCTATTTCCTTCTCCATGTAACTGAAGCAAACAGGGTTAAAAGACTTACCCAAGATCACACAGCTAGTAAGTGTCTAAAGCTAGATTTGCATTCAGGAAGAGAAGTCTTCCTGATCTAGTACTCTATCCACTGTGCCATTTAGCTGCTCTTTTGATATCTGCAACATTTGACATTGTTGACTGTCTTCTGCTCCTGATTAACCTTTCTTCCTAAATTTTATCTAGTCATTTTGCTCCTAACTTTAATTACTCCTCACTAGATCCTTTGCTGGATCTTTTTCCATATTATATCTCTAAGGCTATATCCTAGATCTTTATTTCTTTTTTTCTCTATACTCTGTCTCAGTGATTTCACCAGCTTCCATGGCTGCATGTATAATTTTTAATGGAAATAATGAATCACCAGCTTTCTTTTGGACAATTTAAACTAGATGTTCTATAGGTATTGATGTCCAAAACAGAACTGGGAATAAATTAAGACCACAGATTTGTCAATGTATCGAATAAAGGGTTGAAGCACAGTGACTGAATAATACTCACTGTAATAGAAATCCAAAGTATTGTGAGCATCTATGAGATTCCTTCCCCACATTAGGACCATATTTCCTATCCATTAATGAAATCTATTTACAACTTAACACAGACACATTTATGAAAAAAGCATATATATGTGTGTGTGTGTGTGTGTGTGTGTGTGTGTGTGTGTTCTTAACTGTGTCAGAATTAACAACACGCTAAAACTGGGGAGAACCATTGGGAAAGTCATTAACCTATTTACACTCCTACTGTCATCCTCAATTATTTGTTTGCTTGAATTGATGAATTTTTAGTTTATTAGTCATGATTACCTGACAGTAATTAATAATGTGTTTGAATTTCTCACTTTCACATCTCACAACAAAATCTGAAGTCCAGTCAATATTTTCACATAGCAACATTTATCAAGGTATAGAAACCTACCCATGATTGTCCCTCAAAATAGAACTGCAGACAGGAACCTAATTGAAATAAATGTTGCAATGGTTGTTTTGTTATTTGTGGACATTTAATCTCTGTTGGTCTTTAACCATAGCAGAATCTATATCTCATTTCTTCACTCAAATCATATGCCTTTATGTTTTATGAGGAATCTCCAGAGTGAAGAACTAATAGAAACAAAATGGAACTGTGTCTTCTTATGTAAAGAGAAAGAAAGAATAGACTTTGCATGAAATACAAAGATCTGGGATCCTGTACATTCAAGGTGTTGACTTTGCAGTTGAATGTTGTTTTTCTACAATTAGCAGTAGTGGATT
The DNA here is from genome assembly GCF_902635505.1 of Sarcophilus harrisii. Lineage (NCBI taxonomy): Eukaryota > Metazoa > Chordata > Mammalia > Dasyuromorphia > Dasyuridae > Sarcophilus > Sarcophilus harrisii. The sequence goes on along the minus strand of NC_045428.1, from coordinate 391,038,979 downwards.
TGGGCTGTCAGTGCAGTCCAAGGAAGGCAAAACAAATGCTCTCTAACCTGAACTATAACTATGTAGTTATAGTTAATAAAATTGTTAATTTTAATTAACTAAAATTGTTAATAATAACAATAATATGACATCTAGTGATTCAACCAGCCAAGAACTGCCAGGCTGAGTCCACATAGATTTGCAACCTTCATTCATCCTTGCTTTTTAGCTTCCCTCAAGTTTTATGCTGGGTTAATTATGCTGGGGTATTGTCTCTTCAGTAGGAGAATTAGTCTTTTAATTTTCCCCCCAACTCAGCTAGCTGAAGAAAAATACTATTTTTGGCTCCAATCTAAGGGGTCCTCACCAGAGGAGGAAGAGGAAGTGAAAGAGGGTAAATAAAAAGTACCAGAACATAAGCATGACTCAGATATCAAAAGGTACATTCCCACATAGAAAGAGAATGCTAAAAAATAACAAATGATTGACAGTATGATTACAATTAGTTAAAAGCTTGATATTCAAGTCTCCTTGAGACATCTCAACAAGAATGATCATTTTACTTTTCCAAAATACAGCCAAATAAATGCCAAAAGAGCTTTTTTTTCTTCTTTCCATGAGTTTTTCTCTCTCTCAGGGTGATTCCCCCACCCCCACTGCTCTGTTCTGGTGTCAAGAAAGGGTACAAGACAAGAGCTGCTTTTTGAGATGTCCAATATCTCATACCAAATAAACAGGAGATCATCCCACCCTAAACACAAACTTTCCTAGAAGACCATGTACTCACAGATCCCAAGGGGGGATGAGAAGGAGAAGATCACCTTCCCACTATTTTTCCATATCTCAGAGAGTCTTCCTTATATTTTGTGGCCAAGCAAGGAGATACCTGAGGCCATAGGAACAACCCTGTTAATGTACCCATTGAGTTCTTGCTCAGCAGACAAATGAATCATGAAGAGGAAGTACGGGATATCTGCTCTGACTCTGACATCAAGGGGGAAGGGTTTCTAAGGTTAGGTTATTGCTAAAGTTTTTAAAGAGCTTTACAATTTGCAAATTATTTCATATAATTAATCTTATTTGAAACTCCCAATAATCCTAAGAGTTAAGTACTTTTATTATTCCCCATTACAGAGAAGAAAATTGGGGTTTTAAATAAGTAAAGGTTTTCCAAGGTTACACAGTGGTAGCATTCAACTGAGCTCTTCCTAATTCCTATACTGCCCAGTCAATAGAATATACAACTTTTGTGAAAGTTAGGGTAGGTATTGCAGTGATTTTCTGTAATGTAGGGTTTGTTACCAGGTTTAATTTAGGTCAGTAGTAGAAAAATGTAATATGGAAAGGATTTTATTTGGTTTGGAGTCAGCATGACAGTTGATAGATGATCTTTGGAGTCAGAAAGACCTGAATTCAAGAGTTGATTTTGACATATACTATCTGTGTGAACAGTTCTCAGCACTCCCAGCAACTAAGACTGTCATAAAAATGGTACCAATCTGTATTGGTAGAGTTTCCACACTGCAGTTCATTCATTCCAATGAAATCACAATCCTGGTCATATTTTTGTTTTGTTTGTTTATTTAGTTCAAGAAACCCTTATAACTGGAGCCCAGACTTTCTGTCCTATTTAACTTTTTAAAATCCTCTTAATAGGAAAGTGTTTTATGGTTCTTATAAATAGGAAAATGCATATACAATATTTCTTAATCAGACATTAGAGGAAGGATGGGGTATTTTCAAACATAAAAACTTCATTCCTCTAAATTATGATACCTGTACTTTAAGCTCCACTGTAAAAAGAACTGTCTTTGGGGAAAGATAGTTCATAGGAGGGAAACAAGATCCATCAGAAAAGCTGTTTACACTAAAACATTTTGACAGCTCTAGTAATTAAACTTGTTTCCCAGGTGCAAAGCAATAGCTTAAATGCCCCTCTGGCTATAATAGTGCACAGATTTATCCTTTTTTTAAAAAAATCTACTGTGAAAACAAGTTAATGGAAGGAAAGGAAAATTAACTAAAATATTTTTAAAGATATTAACAAATTCAATTATCAGAATATTGAATATGACTAAAACAAGTTGATTTTTTACTTCAATATTAAATAATACAAAGTGTATGTGGAGAGAGTACTCTACACACATCTGATAAATGGAACAATAGACAAATGACATAAATTATAAAAAAAAGTTTATTTTAGAATTTCAAAGCTATCTGATTGAGATGAGTGCATAAAAATATAGCATTTTTAATATTATCAGGCCTTTTCTTTCTGTGCCTTCCTTAAGGTCACAATTCACCATCTGTTAGCACCTACATGGGAAGTAAGGAAGATGAAGAGGAAGAAAAAGGAAGTGAAATTCAATTGCTTGAAAATATCTGGAGGTCAGGTCAGAATTTTTGTTATTTTAAGCTAAGGTTATTTTAAAGAAATGATTGCTGAGTAGGTTAAATTTAGCACAATGAAGTTTAGGAGTTATCTTCAGCTCTTAGTTGTTAATATTAACAGTGGTCTTTTATTTGAATGGATAATAGGGAATTGATTGCAATAATTACTTTAGATAGGCATCTCATACATGGCTACTCTATTTTGTGTTTAACTGAGCAACACTCCCAGATGTTTTTGTGAGTTGTTTTTTTTTAACTGCTTATCTTTGTCATAATCAAGGGTTCTTGGTAGAGGTGGAGGGAGAGGGGAGATTTGAATAATATTTTTATATAAAAAACAAAAAGCATTAATAAAATTTTAAATAAATTACCTATACATAATTGGAGTCCAGAACATGCATACTAAATAAAATAGTTTATTAAATTTAATTTTATGCAATGTAATAAATTAAATTATAATTAAATATAAGATAACATTATATTTAAAACATGACTAATTATATTTTTCTGATATAATAGGATTTAGTCTTTCTAGTCTTTATAATCCTAATCCAAGGGAGTAATAAATGAATAATACCCACATATTAGACCTAGAAGATTATATTATCCCTTGCCTTACTTTGTGACTTTTTTCCTGGAAGATTTATTATAGGACATAGGTCAAAGTTGTACTGATTGAGAGTTCAAGATAGGTTATGATTGAACCAATGGAGAGAGGGTTCATACCAGTGAGAATAATGAGCTATTGAAGTACCACAACACTAATCCAATTTAACAGAGCTTTTGGTTTCTCATAAAACTTTGTGGTTTATAAAATTCCTTTCCATAATTATCTATTTGATCCTCACAACAGTCTTGTGAAATAAATAAGACAGGTGTCATAATTCCTTCTTATAACTGATGAAATGAGAATCACAGCAGTTAAACCGTTTGCTTAAAGTGTCATAGATACTAGATTACAGACCTAGATTTTATAAGTCCTAGATAGTGTTCCCTGTCTAGACTACTTCAGTTTTTATTTTCTTCTATAAGACTGGGAAAGGAAAAATATGATTAAGTAGGACTTTGGTCACAGAAGTGACTATTGAAAAGCTATGTACCCTTTTAGGAGTGTTCAAAATGTTAAAAAAAATTCTTGGCCAATTCCTGGGTGCTTTATACCTATAAAATCATATTCTTGAGAACAAAGATTGTTTTTTGCCTCCTTTTGTATCCCCAGTAAATTAATTCCCAGTAATTAAAGTAGGTACTTAATAAATATTAATTGGTTTATTTTCAATGTGTCTTGGTCATCTTAGAATTAGCATTTAAGATTAAAAGGGAGACCATCATTGCAGAAGACATTTCAACTAAAATCTAGTTTTATTTTTCAAAAATACAATTTTATATTTGTAGTGGCAAGAAACTGGAAACTGAAAGGATGCCCATCTGTTAGGGAATAGTTGAATAAGTTATGACATATGTATGTTGTTCAATATTATTTTTTATAATAAATGATCAGCAGGATGAAAGGCCTAGAGATGCTTACATGAAGTGACTCTAAATAAAGTAAGTAGAACCAAGAGAACATTGTACACAATGACAACAAAATTATGTGATGATGAACTCTGAGGGAGCAGGCCAATTCCAATGCACTGGTGATAGAGTGATTCATCTTCATCCAGAAAGAAGACTATGGCGTGAATGTAGATCATAACATAATATTTGTAACTTTTTTTTTTTGTTTGCTTACTTTTTTCTCTTTTTCATGTTTTTTTTTCCTTTTTGATCTGATTTTTCTTGTGCAGCATGATAAATATAGAAATATGTATAGAAGAATTGCACATGTTAAACATATATTGGATTGCTTTTTCTGGAGGAGGGGAATGGGAAGAAGGGAGGGAAAAAATTTGGACCACAGAGTTTTGCAAGAGTGAATGTTGCACAAGAAAACTGTTTGGATCTGCACACATACATTGTATCTAGGATATACTAGGACATATTCAATATATATAGGACTGCTTGCCATCTAGGGGAGGAGGTGGAGGGTGGGAGGGAAAAATCGGAACAGAAGTGAGTGCAAGGGATAATGTTGTAAAAAAAAATTACCCTGGCATGGATCCTGTCAATAAAAAGTTACTATAAAAAAAAAAGAGTGAATGTTGAAAAACGTTGAATGTTGAAAACTATCTTTGTATGTACTTTGAAAATTAAAAGCTATTATTAAAAAAAATAAAATTGTACAGATTTCATGAAATGAAAAAAGAAAACAACTCTAAAAAACAGAATTAGTTAAATGAGAAAAAAAATCCAATGAACAAAACAATTCATTTAAAAGTTCAATTGGCCAAATGCAAAAAGAAATAAATAAGCTAACTGAAGAAAATAATTCATTAAAAATTACAGTTGAACAAATAGAAGTAGATGAATCAATGAGAAATTAAGAATCAGTCAAACAAAACCAAAAAAAAGTGAAAAAATAGAGAAAAATGTAAAATATCTCATTAGAAAAACAACTGTCCTAGAAAATTGATCTAGGAGAGACAATCTAAGAATTATTGGAATACCTCAAAACACAATTTTAAAATAAAAAACCAATAACATTATAGATGTTAGGAAAGAGAAAGGTAAGTGAGAAGAAGGAGGAAAAGACATCTTGTAATTTTATTGAGCATAAGTATAGCATTATGAATAGAGAAAGAATATGTAGGAATAAGGTAGACCTTGGCTAAAATCCCACCTTTTAATGTCTGAAGAGGTTTGAAATACAAACCTATTGCATTTCAACTATTGCTTGGAGAATCTCTCTCCAATGCCCTCATATTCCTTCGGCAGTTTATTTGATTCACTGCAGCCCCTTCAGTTTATCAGCTGTATAGTTTGTCAGCATTTTAAATCTCTTAAATATGTTTTTACTTCAGGGCAAACATAACAGGCGCTCCTAGATATACATAGCCATTCTATCATTTTTCTGAAAGTAGTGGTCCCTCACAGTCTCCAACCTAATCTCAGTAGGTGGTACCAGATGTTTGAACACAAGTTTCCATTACCCTGGGAAAAGGTCTGCTCATCTATGAATGATCCTCTGTTTTAAGGAGCAGCTGGGCTAATTAGGGATAGGTATTTCTTTGGTATAAAGGTTTTCACTTTCTTAAGGCACCTAATATTTTCCACATAAAGTATTTTTCTTAAGGCCATGTTACCTTTTCATTGTTCTTAAGGAAAAGCCACAGTGAGAGCCTACAATATCCCTTGCTAGTACATTAAATGTAAAGTCTTATGAATTCTTTCTTTGACTACTTCAGTACATCACTATATTGTACCACGAGCTCCTGATTGACACCATGAACCTTGCTACCTAATTTCCACTCTTTTATTTTTCAGAAGCTGGGAGAATGGTACAAGGAATGATGGAATAAGATAAGCATATACTGATACACATCTCTTATTTCAAGATACCCAGCCTGCTCATAAAAGATGAAAGGTGCAAATTTAAATAAAGAATTCCTAGTACCAACATCCCTCTGCTGTGAAAATAGTTAAATCTCTATCATTCTTTATCCCAACAACTTTATCACTCCCATCTCCTTGATGCTTGCTAAAAATTATCATCAATTTGTAATAAATTGCATTCTTCAGGGGATGAAAGAAACATGTAGAAAAGTAGATGGTTTTCCGAATTAATGATGGCATTGATTATATTATTTTTGGCTTACAAAACTTATGTTTGCCTTCTTTTCAGGAAAGATGGCATTTGTTGTACTGTCCACACTATTTCTTTTGCCCATGTGGTTAGATTGATCATTGCATAGTGCACAGTAGACTGTGCTGGGAGTCAGGAACATTGGGAATCAAATAACCTCTGGCACTAAATAGTTAGCTGACTAGGGGAAATTCATGTAACCTCTATATAACTGAAAACTAATCCCTAAGATGATCTTCTAATTCATGTGGATTTATGAAATGCCTGACAGGGAGATGGACTCAGCATCACTTCCATAAGTAATTATCTCCCAAATTTATTTAAACAAATTGCTCCTGAAATGCATTTAAACCAAAAGTTTGGGATTTTTTTCCACTTAATACATTTTTTTTACTTTTTTATTTAGTAATTTTTCCTCAATTACATGTGAAAACATTTATTTCAACATTCATTTTTAAAACTGAATTCTAAATTTTCCCTCCCCTCACTGAGGAGGCAAGCAATTTGATATAGTTTATATATGTGTAGTCATGCACAACATATTCCCATATCAGCCATGCTATAAAAGAAAACTAGACTAAATAAAAACCCAAGAAAAATAAAGAAATTAAAAAATATGCTTCAATTTGTATTTTGACTCTTATCAATTTTATCTCTGGGAATAGACAGCATTTTTCATTATAAGTCCTTCAGAGTTATCTTGGATCATTGTATTGCTGAGAATAACCAAGTCATCCACAGTGATTCTCTTACAATATTGTCTCCTCATCTGGGTTCAAGCCCACTTTAGACTCATACACATGTATGCTAGGCTGTTTTCTAAGCCCATAAATTTCAGAAAATGTGCTGATCTGTTTTGGTAGAAGGAGTTCCCTATACTAATCAAATTAAAATTAAATCTTTATCTCTATCCCACTGACCCAAAATTTTCTAGAATTGATAGCTGGTTCCTTATTTCCTTTGATTTCAATGATGGCTTTGGACCTCGAACTGGACACAATTTATACTTGTGCCTTGCTTTGCTTTTTTTGGTTTTTTTTTTTTTTTGGTTTTTTTTTTTTGCTTTTTTTGTTCAATACCTGAACATTTGTGCTGTACACGCACACACACACACACACACACACACACACACAAATAACCTGGGAAAAGGGATATGCTGGTAAATGTTTAACAACTGGCACTTAAATATAGATAGATAAATAGATAGATATAAAATAATTTAAAATCTAATATGTTTTATTAAAATATCCTAAATAACCAACAAAATGATAAATCAAGTTCTGATTTGTAGCATTTGCCAATTTCAGAGGTATAAATGCACACACCAATTTAATAATCAACTCTCATAAGCTGGTTTGAGCTGATTCCAATACAGCCCTAAATGGGACTGACTAATTAGCAAAAGAATTCACAGTCAACTTAGTCGCAGTAGAAAAATTCTCATAAAGCATGTGAAGTACTAAATTTTTACTTTTTAAAAAATATATGTAATTTAAATTTATATTCACCATTTTTCTGTAATACATCTGTTAAATTGTGGTAAGCTTATGTAGCTATGTACAGCTAAATGAATAAAAGACATGTCATTCTGAAACATATTTATTTCCCAGGTTTGTTAGTGTCTGCAGTTGGCACTTTACAAACTAATAAAAATTGTTATTTTTTGGCAGAAATAATCAATGATAAGTGTTTATTACAATGACACAATGTAAAGAACACATTAAGGCAAGCTATTTCTCACACTTCCATTCTCTCCAAATGTTGTGCTTTATCACACATCCATCATTGTTTCTACAGGAACTGATTTTACTTTCAAAATAATAAATATTCATTTCATATAAATTTAAAAGTTGACTGATTCGTAAAAATCAATAACTGTCTTTTGCCAGCTCATGGATTGACATGATTGCCTTCATTTTTAAACATAAAGGGACTGCATTAAAATAACATTAAGAGAAAAACATCAACCTACACAGGAAGATGAATTCTTAAATAAAAACTACTCTATTCAACCTTAATTAGTTCCCATCATCCTTTTTATTACTGCCAAATGTATTCAATTAGAAGGAACACCAAGACTAGTTGATATTGAAAATATGTGTGGCCTTATTTAACAGCTAGTTAAATTCTGAAATGTGTAACTGAAAGAACATTCCCCTCCAGTAGCAAAATTGAAGTTGGCAACAGTTTCCTTTATAGCAAATATCTAGAAGAAACTTTTAAATTCATACTTCTAAATACTTAAGCATTTGATTAAATTATTTTTTCATCTACACTGTTGTTTTCAATATTGTTATGGATAGCAATCTTCAATACTTCTATGCCATTATCATTCTATCACTTTTTTTCCCTCCTTTGTCTTCCCCAGGAGCAGATGGATTCACAAGCAAATTTCCCCAAACTTTTAAAGAATAATTAATTAGTATTATGAAATGTAAAGTATTTGGAAAAAAGGGCAGAGTCCTACCAAATTTCTTTTATGACAAAATTTTTATTCCAATTTTAGGTATTAAACCAGGAACAGCCAAAAAAGAGAGAAAAATAACTACAGACCAATTTCCCTAATGAATATTGATGCAAAAAATTTTAAATATAATGCTAGCTAAAAGAGTACAGCAATATAGCACAAGAATCAAACACTTTGACCAGATAAGATTAATACCAGAATTGCAGGACTGGTTCATTATTTTAGGAAAAAATCAGCATAACTGACTACATCAATAACAAAACCAACAGAAATCATATGATTACCTCAACATATGAAGAAGAGGTCTAACAAAATACAATATCAATTACTTTTGAAATACTAGAAAACACAGCAATGAACAGTTTATCTTAAAATGATAAGTATTATTTATTTAAAACTATAAGTGCTTAGAAAATTCCAGTCTGTTAAAGACAAATGCCTAAGTATAAAGGGGCAGGATGATTCTCCAAATGCCCCCACAGCTGTGAATCATAATATACTTGAAGGAGTTGCAAATCAGCTTTTACTGATGCAGATGTTGTTTGTGAATTGGGAATGAAATAAATTGGAGGCAAGAAGGAAGATAGAGGTCAGAGAATGCAACTGTCTCTCAGTCTCTTTGTAGTGTTATCCTCCTCTCACATGAAGGGATCTATTCTACTGGTCAGAATTAGGTACCTAGCAGCCACTAGCAGGTTGCTCTCATAACACCAGTCAAAAAAAAACTACTTGAAACTGTTAACAACTTTAGCAAAGTTCCAGAATACAAAATAAAGGCACAAAAATCATCATCATTTCTATATATTGTCAACAAAGTCCAGAACCAAGAAAAAGAGAAATTTCATTTAAAATAACTCTATATAATATAAAATAGTTTGGATTTTACCTACCAAGATAAATCCAGGAACTAATGAATACAATTATAAAATACTTCTCATACAAATAAAATCATCTGGAAGAACAAAAGGTCAAGAATATCAAGAGAATCAATAAAAAATAATGTGGAAAATGATCAAGCCAAATCAGATCTCAAACTATATTACAAATTGATAGTTATCAAAACAATCTGATACTGGCTAATAAATTCAGTGGTGGATCAATGGAATAGATTAGGTACAAATTACATTATATTGAATGACAATAGTAATCTAGTAAATTATAAAAAAAACAGGCTTTTGAAACAAAAACTAATTATGTAATAAAAACTGCTGGAAAAATTGTAAACATTATGGCAGAAACTATAGAGTAACTAACATCTAATACCATATATACCAAGATGGTACATATCAAAATGGGTACATAATTTATATATAAAGGATGATATAAATTAAGAGAGCATGGAACAGTTTTTCTGTCAGCTTTATGAATAAGGGAAGAATTTAGGACAAAAGAGGATACAGAGAACATCACAAAATGTAGAACATATTATTTTTATTATATAAAATTAAAAAGATTTTTGTCCAAACCAATGCAATCAAAATTAAAAGGAAAGAAAAACAGGAGGTGGCTGGGGGGAATTTGTAACAAGTATCTCTAATAAAGATCTCATTTCTCAAATAGATAGAGAACTGAGTTAAATATGTAAGAATACAAATCATTCTTCAAGTAATATATCATCAAGAGCTATGATCAGGCAGTTTTTAGACAAATCTATCTATAGTCATATGAAAAAGTGCTCTAAGAAATGCAAATTAAAACAACTTTGGGGTATTTCCTCACATCTATCAGGTTGGCTAATATGACAAAAAAGGAAAATGTTGAATGTTGGAAGGGATGTGGGAAAACTGGGACACTAATGCAATGTTAGTAGAGTTGTAAACTGATCCAAGCATTCTGGAGAGCAATTTGAAACCAAACCCAAAAGACATACCCTTTATTCCAGCAATATCACTACTATGTCTATATACCAAAGATATACAAAAAAAGAAGATGGAAAGGACCTATTTGTGCAAAAAAATAGCAACTCTTTTGTGGTAGTTATGAATTTCACATTGAAGGGATTCCTATTAATTTCAAAATGACTAAAAAAGCTGTGGTAAATGATTGTAATAGAATATTATTATGCTGTAAGAAATGACAGCAGGATGGTTTAATAAAAACCTGGAAAAGATATACATGAACTGATGAAAAGTGAAATGAACAGAACAAGGAGAACATTATCATTAATAACAGCAATATTGTTTAATCAAGAATCATGAATAACTTAGCTATTCTCAGAAAGAAAATGATCTAAGAAAATCCCAAAGAACTCATGATGAAGTATATTATCTGTCTCCAGAGAAAGAACTATATTGTTTGAAAATAGACTGAAGTATGCTATTTTTCACTTTCTTTCATTCATTCTTTTTCTTTTATTTGAGTCTTCTTGTACAAAATGATAAGATGGAAATGTTTTACATGATAGTACATATATAACCTATATAAGATTATTTACCATCTCAGAGAGAGAGTGGGGAGGGAAGGAGGAAGGGATAGAATTTGGAACTCAAAACTTTAAATATATTTTTAATTTAAAAAAAGCAACAATGTAAACTCTTGAATTTCCTCTTCAGTCCTCTGCTATAATGAGATCCAAAAAAATGGAACAACAACCACAGAATGACTACCAAACAAATTTTAAAAGCCCATCTAAGGTATGATTTCAGAAAGGCCTAGAGAGACTTACATGAATTAATGTTAAGTGAAGTGAGTAGAAAACATTGTACACAGCAACAACAAGATTATGTGATGATCAACTGTGATAGACTTGGCCCTTTAAAACAATGAAATGATTCAGGACAGTTCCAATAGACGTGATGGAGAAAGCCATCTGCAGCCATCTGGCTGCTGCTAAGTCCTGTACAATTCTAATTGTAGCTCCAGTATATTTGAACTGTTTTTTATTCTTGTTTCTTGCAAAATTTTCTCTTTATTCTGGGGGTTTTAAAATTTGGCAATAATGTTCCTTTATGTTTTCCATAAAGCATCTCACTGTGGTGGTGATCAGTGTTTTTTTTTTTATTTCTACTTTCCCTTCATGTTCTATCACTCCAGGACAATTTTCTTAGATTATTTCTTGCATTATTGTGTCTAGGTTCTTTTTTTGGTCACAACATTCTGGCAGCCCAATTATTCTTATATTTTTTTCTTCTTGATCTGCTCTCCAAATCTGTCATTTTCTTATAAGATGTTTTGCATTCTGTTCTTTATAATCATTTTGTTATTTCTTGGTTTCTCACAGCTTCAATAGCTTCCCCTTGCCTGATTCTAATTTTCAAAGAGTTATTTTCATCTTTAAGACTCTGTAGTTCCTTTTCTAGTTGGTTAACTTGTTTTTTATAATCTCTTTTTCTTGAATATTTTTTAGTTTTTCCTCAATGTCTCTCATTTAATTTTTAAATTCTTTTTTGAGTTCTATAAATTTCCTCTGGGCAGGGAGTCATTTCACATTATTCTTTGGGGTAGAAGCTTTTTTTTTTTACTTCAGTGTCCTCCTCTGAAGATGAAGCCTAGTCTTCCCTGTTTCCATAGTATGTTTCTATGCTGGGATTCTTTCTTCTTTGCCAAGTCACTTTTTTTAAAATAAGAAGTATTAGTATAAACACTTCTAGCTGTGGGGTGGGTGATGATGTCTCTGACTTCAGCTCTCCCCTCTGACCAGGAACCCCAAATCAAGAGCTCCATCCTCCTGCAAGTGCCTGCAGCCTACAGTGACCCTGCTTCCTTGCCTCTGCACTCACCTGGTGCTGGTTCCTTCTCCCCGAGGACCATGTTCTGCAGCACAGCTGGTACTGGCATTCCTAATCAGCCAAGGTTCCCTTAGTCTTCCTGGACTCAGACCCAAATTCCCCAAACAGTCACAGAGGTGAAAGTCTCTGGTTCTGCTGAGGCTCCAGTCGCACCCAACTCATCCCAGGACCCCCACTTGGTCTTTCTGAGGAGCTAACCTAGAAGTATTTGTACTTCACATGGGTAAATCCTAGCCCTGGGTCTTTCTTCAGATCTTCTTGGGTTATATCAGGAGGGCTCCTGTTCTACTTCAAGTCTTCATGATTTTTCACCAGTCTATGTTTGTCCTGAGGTGCAAACCTATTCTATTTGTGAAAGGGAGGGAACTTGAGATTTATCATCCTACTCTATCATCTTCCTAGAATCCTCCCCCCAAAAGTTATTATTTAAAAAAAATAACAAAACCCAAAAAAATTCAGTTGAGAATAAAAAAACAAGTCACCTTGACTGGGTGGTCAATTCTTCCTTTCTCTGCTTTTTTAATCCATTTGATCCAGTTTCTTTATTGAATAGGTCCAAAATGAGGATACTATTTTAAGAACATTACCATATAGCTTCTTTTGCATGTTAAGAAATGAATCGGTCCTTGTGTCTCTATAAAATTTAATCAAGTCAAAACCTGGTCAAGAATTCCTCTTTCTCAAAGAAAACCCCCTAGAGGTTTCTAGTAGAAATAATGGTTATCCTTCTATATTGCAACTTCAGCAGTTTTGATGTATTGCAAGGTCAGCATAAGAAATTAAATTCGAATTTTGGGGTAGTCTGGGGTCTGGAGGTCACACACAGCACACATTAGCCAAGAGATGACAGAGTCCATGATCAAATATTTAATTTGAATTTTATGACAAGAGCCAAAACTTTTTATATGGATTTCCCCTAACCTTCATGATGTGGAAGAGATATCTGTAGTCTGGAAGGTCCCCAAAAAGCAAGACTGATTTCAAGACCATTCATAAGTTTAACTTTCCAGAGACTGGGGTTTCTATTCTGAATCAGAATAGTTTTGCAAAAATCCAAGAGCAGACTAGAGCAGAACAAATTAGAATGAACTTAAAACCACCAAAAACTCTAGTCTTCTAAAAATGTTTCAAACCTCAATGGAATCATGTCATCTTTGTTCATTCCACAACCATACCATTAACCAACTAGTATTTATTGAGTTTGTGGAGCAACTTTTCAAATATCTCAAATGCTCTCTTCCTGTTGGAGACATCATGTCATCTCCAGTAACTCCAAGTTTGTAATTTTGACATCATTCTTAACTCTTTCTTCCCCATTATCCCATAATATCCTCTTCTTTTTCCCCTTTATTCATACAGCCACCACCCTAGTATTTCCTGCTTCCTATCTCTCCCTTCTTTCTCTTCAGGCTTTTTATTATGCTCCACAAAGATTACATAATAATTTTCCTAAGGTATAAATCTAATCAAGAAATTTTCTTGCTTAGGAACCTTCCATGATTCCCTGTTGCCTCTAGGATAAAATAAAAATTCCTCAGTTTGCCATAAAAGGCTTGGGTTTCACAAAATGATTCTGAGTTTGTTGCATACAGATGCCTTTTATTTACTCTACATCAAAAGTATCAAGCACATAACCAACAAGCCACATACACAGGCAGCAGCTAGAACACAACCTGGATTCAGATTAAAATGTAATTAAACATATTTCTATAAATAAAAATATAATAGAACACAGTTAATGTATTCTTTTTAAATAAATCCATGGTCTTCAGGGATCCTTATATATGATTGAATGTTCCCCATTTCTGTTCAAATTTCACACCACTGCACTACGTTCTAATCCAATAGGCCCATTTATTTTTCCCTAAATTGGCCATTGAATCTTGTGTTCACTCCCTCTTTAACTTTCAGAATCTTCAATTTTCTTCAAGGTTTAGTTCACATGCTACCTTCTATAGTAAGCTTTTTCTGATTTTCTCAGTTGTTAGTGTTTTCTCCTTCCTCAAATAATCATGTATACATTTGTTTACATGTTGTACCATTACCCTCAAACCACAGTAGAATATGAACTCGTGGAGGAAATAGTTTGTTTTTCTATTTTTTCATATTTGTGTCTTTAACACATAGAATAATGCCTAGCAAAACACTTCAGACACTTCACAAATGCTTGTTTGATTGGATTAGATAACAGTGATGGATGGATAGTACATCTGTGATTCCCAGTACAAATTTACAGAAAGAATACATTAACTGATTCTCTAATAGCCATTGGTTTTACTGGAAGGAAATATAAGTTGTCAAGAGATACTTCGGTCAGGATGTAGCACCTTCCAGGGAATTTTAGTCACACTGCAATGTCATGGGGAGTTAAAAAAAAAAAAAAGCAAACAAATAAAAAACAGGGGAAATTAAGAATTAAGAATTAGGCACAAAAGCTTAATAGAATGTTCCAGGGATTTTTTTTTACACATTTCTGCTTTAAACACAAATTATGATAGCTGAAAATATCATTGTTCCTACTCCATTATCGGGGAAAGGAGTTATGACTCCCTAAGGTTTAATGTTTAATCATAATTATATTTATAAAGGGTTTCTTATGAATGGGGCCAAAAGAATGTCGTTTTTGGCAAAATGAATCTGATTCCTTCATTCTTGTATATCCTGAGAATCTGAAAGTTTTCATAATGCATTTCACTATTTCTGAGGAGGGGGTGGGGATGGAGGGAGGGAAAGAAACTAAAAGGGAAAAGGAGAGGGGGGAAGAGACAAAGAAAGACAGAGAGAGACAGAGAGACAGAGGTGGGAGAAAGGGGAGAAAGAGACAGAGAGAGAGACAGGGAGAGAGAAGAGAAACAGAAAGAGAGAGAGAGAGAAATGTCAAAAATGTCTCAATTCCAAGTTATTGGATAAGAGCAGGATCAGAATGCAAATTAGTGCTGAGAATTTGGAGCTATGGTCTAAATTAAATGAGATGAAGTTCAATAAGGACAAATGCATGGTGTTACACTTAGGAATGATTAATAAATCCCACAAATACAAAATAAGAGCCCTGTCTCAGTTATGGAATGAAAGAAAAAGGATTGAGGGTTATACTAAACCATGAAGCGAATCTTAATTATATAAAGAGAAGAGGAGGAGGAAAAAAGGTATAGAGAAAGAGTGAGAAAGATAGACAGACAGGAGTGGGGGATGACAGGAGGGTAAGAGGGAGACAGACAGACTCAGTATTTTTAGACTAGAAGAAAATGCCACAAGTCATTAATTATTGAGATACATTCTGCTTGCCTCTGGATTTTACTCTTGAATGTACATATGGAGAGAGTCTCAGATAGATGGATTTGACAAAGGAGGCAAAAGTTGGGATAGCATATGAATGAACATTTGCCATGATCTCTGGTAACATGACCTTCAGAAGCCACTTCCAGGTCTCAGTGTTACTCAGAGACACAGACAAATGTATCCTGCTAGAAAATCTACTCTCCTAAAGGGCATATGAGACATGGATTCCTGAAAAGAGCAAACTAAACATATTAACAACATGAAGATGATTGTGTTACTGTCTTTGCAACAGTTCAATTTCCTTTTTTTTTTTTTTGATTTAGATTTTAGGCCATTTAGTGCATATATGTTAAGTGAAAGTATTTCACTGTCTATGGTTCCATTACAGTGTGATCTTTTTTCTTTTTCTTTTTTTGATTTTTTACTAATAACATGATTGCATAATTACTGCTTCATTGGATTCACCTAATGCATAGTAAATTTGGTTCCAGCCTCTAATTTTATTTTTATGTGTATTTTAGATGTTTTTCATATATAACAAATTGTTGAGTTTTGTTTTCTTATTTATTCTGTCAATTGCTTTTTTATTTTTTGGATTATTTCATCCATTCACATTGAAATTATGCCTGTTAGCCTGCACTTTCCTCCATTAATATTTTTATATTAAATTTTATCCTTCCTCTTTTAAGTAAACTTTTTTTCTCTGCATCCATTATTATTTACATTATTTTCATGTAAGTTAATTTCTACAGCTCTTGACACCCTTTCCTCCCCTCTACCTGACCTACCCCAAGTTTTTGAAATTCCTTAAATTGAAAAAAAACTAATAAATAAATAAATGAAATTAAAAGACAAAAAAAAACAAAAAAAATTAAAACAAGAAAAAAAGAAATTCCTTAAAGTGTTGCTTATGCTTTTTTATTTGATGCACAGATTTATATGCCCGTTCTTTTGACCTTTTTTCTTCACTTAGTTTAAGTAACATTCTTTTCTGTCACCCTTTTCCAAGAAGTATTCAATTACTTTGACCTCTTTCTTATTTTAATCCCATTTTAGTCTCATTTCAATTCTATAATCTTATTTGTCTTCTGCTTTATCCTTACACCTTCCTTCTTTAATCTCTGTCCCTCAGTAGAGGCAATAAATTTGATCTTCTTTAATTCCCCTTTTATTTTATTATATTTATAAATCTCATTCCAGTTTTTCCTTTGCACATGTGCATTTTTATATGTTTGTTTATTAAAGATTTGGTTTTGTTTTGATGGAGTATGTGATGCCCACTCTTAGAAGTATTATTTTATAAGGGTTTCATGTGGTAGGTGTTACTCTGTATCCTATGTCACAAGAGCCAGTCCTACTCTCTGGGCTTATCAATAAACTACAAGCCTATCTAGAAGATATTGTGAATTCAATTCCAGACCATCACACTAAAGCAAATATCAAAATAAAGCAAGTCATGGAAATGTCTTGGTTTCCCAGTACATATAAATGCTTTTTAACACTATACTATCGTTCATTGTGTGCAATAGTGCTATATTTTTCTAATGTATATATATATATATATATATATATATAAATTTAAAATACTTTCTTGATAAAAAATGCTAACCATCATCTAAACTTTCAGTGAGTCATAATCTTTTTGTTGGTAGAAGATCTTACTTAAATGTTGATGGCTACTGACTGAACAGGCTAGTAGTTGCTGAAGGTTGGGGTGGTTGTAGCAATTTATTTTTTTTCCTTTTTTTTTTTTTTTTTGGTTTTTATTTAATAGCCTTTTATTTACAGGATATATGCATGGGTAACTTTACAGCATTAACAATTGCCAAACCTCTTGTTCCAATTTTTCACCTCTTACCCCCCCACCCCCTCCCCTAGATGGCAGGATGACCAGTAGATGTTAAATATATTAAAATATAAATTAGATACACAATAAGTATACATGACCAAAACGTTATTTTGCTGTACAAAAAGAATCAGACTCTGAAATATTGTACAATTAGCTTGTGAAGGAAATCAAAAATGCAGGTGTGCATAAATATAGGGATTGGGAATTCAATGTAATAGTTTTTAGTCATCTCCCAGAGTTCTTTTTCTGGGCATAGCAGGTTCAGTTCATTACTGCTCCATTGGAAATGATTTGGTTGATCTCATTGCTGAGGATGGCCTGGTCCATCAGAACTGGTCATCATATAGTATTGTTGTTGAAGTATATAATGATCTCCTGGTCCTGCTCATTTCACTCAGCATCAGTTTGTGTAAGTCTCTCCAGGCCTTTCTGAAATTATCCTGTTGGTCATTTCTTACAGAACAGTAATATTCCATAATATTCATATACCACAATTTATTCAGCCATTCTCCAACTGATGGACATCCATTCAGTTTCCAGTTTTTAGCCACTACAAAAAGGGCTGCCACAAACATTCGTGCACATACAGGTCCCTTTCCCTTCTTTATAATCTCTTTGGGATATAATCCCAGTAGTAACACTGCTGGATCAAAGGGTATGCACGGTTGTAGCAATTTAAACACTGAAGTCTGCCTCATTGATTGACTCTTTCTTTAACTTAAATACTTAAAAGCCATCATAAAGTTTCTTGGCCTAATTTCAATATTGTTGTGTCTTAGGGAATACAGAGGCTTGAGGAGAGAGAAATGGAGAACTGCTGGTTAGTGGAGCAGTTGAAATATATGTAAAATTTTTTGATTAAGTTAATGATCTCATATGGATGCAGTTCATGATGTTCCAAAAATAATTATAACAGTAACCTCAAAGATCACTGATTGTAAGATCACTATAACATAATAATGATGAAAAAATTTGAAATATTGCAAGAAATACTAGAATATGACACAGAGACATTTTGCCAATAGAAAGACTTGTTCAAGGCAGGGTTCACACAAATGTTAAATTGGGAGAAAAAACTGCAAAACACAATAATTGCAAAGCACAATAAAGCAAAACACAAAACAAGGTATGTCTGTGCAATAAACATTTATTAAATGCTTATAAGCTATAGTTATTCCTTCCACATCACGTGAGTTACAGGCACATCATTCTGAAAAACCACATAAGATTTTTTGGCCTTCCTGTCATACCAGAGAAGAAATCTAAATGATTATGATATTAAAGAATATTATATGTTAATATTATATAATACTATGCATATATTTTATGCATTTCTGAACTTTTTCCATATCATCTGCTGGCCTTCACATGTCATCTGCAGTTTCCACAAAACTCAACCAAAATTCCTATTTAATGTATTATGACAACCAATATACATTGAAATCATGATGGGGAAAGCCACAATGTGGAAGTAATAACTGTAATAAGGGAAGGCAACATACAAAAGAAAGGTTAAAATGGGAGCTAGGGGACAAAAGCAGAAGGTACCCCACATAGAAAAATGATGATGGTAGAGCTAAAAGCAATTAGCACAGCTAGTAGTGAATAAAAAGTTGACTGAGCTTCTGGACCCTATTTAAAGAAAGGTTTTGGGAGAGTTTTTTTTTTCTCTGCCCTCTAGCACAATGGTAAAGTTGAAACCAAGTAGAATAGCTGGGTGGGAAATGATCACTCACTATTTCTAAATCCAAATTGTCTTTTTCCCGTATCTATGACTACTTTATCATTTTTGGTGTTGGTCTTAGTTGTAGACATATAAACATTCTCCTCTCCTGGGATATGTAGAGTAACAGTAAATATAACTGTTGCTTAGAGAAGGCAGACTCAAATTGTATCAAAAATCCTCATGAACTCCTTATAAGAGTCTTGTCTCAACATAGTCTCCTGTCCTCTCTCACATGAACATTCTTTAATAGTTCCCTTTTATTTCTCTTTCCAAGACATACCTGCTTTCTAATCTCCTCATTTCTTCTCCTCTTCCAGTACTTTCATCCTAGTCTTTTTCAGCTTCCAATATTTATTAAAATAATATTACTGAACAGCTAGGTAGTACAATGGAGAGAGTACTGGTCCTGGATACTCTTCTTCCCAAGTTCCCAAGTTCATGCCTCAAACACTTATCAACTATAAGACCCTATACAAGTTATTTAACCCCATTTACTTCAGTTTCCTCATCTGTCAAATGAGCTAGAAAAGGAAATGGCAAACCACTCCAGAATCTCTATCGAGAAAACCCCAAATGGAGTTACAAAGAGTCAGATACAATTGACATGACTGAACAATAAAATTATTATTTCTTTATTGCTCACCTTTGGGCTTTATAAAGATGTATCTTCAATTTTTTTCTGTCTCTTAACTCCTCATAACACTTGAACAACTTTTCAACACACACACACACACACACACACACAACACCACTGTTTTGCTTATACTTTGGTTGCTTGAGAGCTAGACTCACTTATCTTGGATTTTGTTGGTTTGTAGTTAAGCTTGTCTTTTGTTTGCCTCCTCACTCTTGGCCCTTTTCCCTCTTACTCTGATACCCCTTTTCCCACACAGATCTCTAATCTGGCTATACTCAGCCTCCTCAATCCCAATTGACTCTTCACTTAGAGTTAACTTCAGTTGGAAGAGGACTGCTTCCAGCTAAATGTCAAGTGCTTTTTATCTCAGACATGGAAGCCTCTTTCCTTCTAGTCCTATACTATTATAGCTTCCACACTTTACCTCTTCCCACCAAAAATAGTTGTTTTCCCTTCTTTGTATAGTGGAATCCATAGGGTTTTTTTCTTCTTATGAAGTATATGAATGCAAGAGAAAATTGCACTGAGATTGAGACATGGCCATGAGAGAATCCAGCATAGGAACCTGTCAGCTCTGGTAACAGACCTTCAAATACAACCTGTGAGATTGCTCCTACTAGGAGTACATGGCATGGCTCAGTGAGTGACAATTAAATGGGAGGTCAGATAAAGAAAAAGAAAGATAGCTATAGATATAGATCTATAAGCACTGACTAAATACATCAATAAAAACTGAAGAAATGATTACAGATTGATATTTCTTTCTTTTGAGATTTTTGAGAATGAAAAAGTGTATAAAAACAATACTTTGCCATCTTGCCTAGCACATCACTCAGCAAAATAACAGTATGGAGACTGAAAGAGACCAGATCCCAATTGAGTTATAGTCTTCTCTAAAAGTTCTATTCTATTGAGTTTTTAGTCCTTCTTGAATCCTTAGAACCACTTCTCTGAGGAAATTTTCCCTACTGTGTAGGAGATGAGCTATGTGAAATAACCACAAAGAATCCAAGCTTCTAGCTGGGTCTTTTCAAAGAATATAAACACTTTGGGAGTTCCTGAAATGATGAGGCTATTCTTGAAGTCGATCATAGGTAATTGCATGCCTGAAACTTTTGACCATCTATGATCAGGTATAATTTTTAGCAACTGAAGAGCAATAGCATCTATTTATCATTGTTAAATCCATTCCTCTCCTTCTGGACAGAATTTGCCAAAATCATGTATAAAAACACAAATATTTCTCCTGAAAGTACTGAGAAGACATTTTATAACATGAAGCATTCTAAATAGGGATCACCAGTTTTGAAATTGCTATGGCCATAGCTCAGTTCTGGATAGTTAAGGATGGTGAAAGTTTGACCATTTTGGAAATATGCTATTACTATATCATGTGAAACACACAAATTAGGAACTCAATAAATACTTGCTACTGAGACCCACAGGGACATCTAAAAATGTGATCAGGAGCTTTGATTATAGATTTGAACAGGAGCTCTCTGGACTTTTCCCCCTTACCCCTCCTCAGGTTATCTTCCCCAAAAAATGTAAGAATGTAAGCTCCTTGGGGACAAGGACTAACTTTTGTAATCAAGGATGGTGGTCTTAGATTTCAAAAAGAACCTTTTGAACTTTGCCCCCTAATCTTTTACAATTATCTCTCCCCTTAAGAAAGTAAGTTCCTTGGGGTCTGGGACTGGCTGTGTGGGGATTCATATTCTATGACATCCAATTAATGGGGAATCAGGGGAGGGACTTCTACTTCAGAATGGAAAATAAAATACTGTCTTTGCTGTTTCAAAAACATGTCTATTAATCTAGGCACCATTCTCATAAGATGTAAAATAAAATCTTTTTTGCATTCAAAAATAAGCACATTATTATTATTGAGAGTGAGGAATACGAGATGAAATAAATGATGATTTTAAATCACTGACACTCAGAATAGTCCTGAAATGTTTTTCACTGATAATATTTAGTTAAAATAAACTCAATAACATGGTCAAATATAACAATGTCAAACCCACATATTCACAATACTTAATTCTTGCCCATGTCCTTTCATAAATCCTCTGTAAAGGATCTACCCAACATAATGAAGATCTCCCTCCAGAATAGTATTTCTTAACCTTTTTTATATGAATGGATGCCGTTGGCAGTCTGAAAAAATTTAAGGACCTCTTCTCTGACTCATAATTTTTTAATTAAAGCTTTTTATTTATAAAGCATATACATGGGTAATTTTTCCAACATTGACCCTTGCATAACCTTTTGTTGCAAATTTTCCCCTTCTTTTCCTCAGCTCTCCCCCATCTGGCAGGTAGTCCAATACATGTTAAATATGTTGAGATCCAATATGTGTATACATATTCATATAGTTATCTGGTTATGCAAGAAAAATCAGATCAAGAAAGAAGAAAAAGAAAAAGTGAGGCAAAAAAGCACTGCACAAGTGCTTTTTGAATAGAGCCACGTCCATCAAAATTGATCATCATATAGTCTTGTTGTTGCCACGTATAATGATGTCCTGGTTTTGTTCATTTCACATTGCATGAGTTCATGTAGGTCTCTCCAAGACGCTCTGAAATAATCCTGCTGGTCATTTCTTATAGAACAATAGTATTCCATAATATTCATATATCATAATTTATTCAGCCATTCTCCAATTGATGGGCATCCACTCAGTTTCCAGTTTCCTACCACTACAAAGAGAGCTGCCACAAACATTTTTGCACATGTGGGTTCTTTTCCTTCCTTTAAGATCTCTTTGGGATATAAGCTCAGTAGAAACACTGCTGGATCAAAGGGTATGCACAGTTTGATAACTTTTTGAGTGTAGTTACAAACGGCTCTCCAGAATGGTTGGATGTATTCACAACTCCACCAACAATGTATCATTGCCCCAGTTTTCTCACATCCCCTCTTTCATTCAGCATTATCTTTTCCTGTTATCCTAGCCAATCTAACAGATGTGTAGTGGTATCTCAGAGTTCTTAATTTGCATTTTTCTGATTAATAATGACTTGGAGCACCTTTTCATGTGTCTACAAATAGTTTCAATTTCTTCATCTGAAAATTGTTCATATTCTTTGACCATTTATCAATTGGAGAATGGCTTGAACTATTATACATTTGAGTCAATTCTCTATATATTTTAAAATTCTTTATATATTTTTTAAAAAGGCCTTTATAAGATCCTTTGGATATAAAAATGTTTTCCTAATTTATTGCATCCCTTCCAATCTTGCTGCATTAGTTTTGTTTGTACACAAATTTTTTAATTTGATATAATCAAAATTATCTATTTTATGATCAGTAATGATCTGTAATTCTTCTTTGGTCACAAATTCCTTCCTTCTCCACAAATCTGAGAGGTAAACTATTCTGTGTTCTTCTAATTTGTTTATAGTATCATTCTTTATGTCTAGGTCATAAAACCATTTCAACCTTATCTTGGTATATGGTGTTAGGTGTGGGTCTATGCTTACTTTATGCCATACTAGTTTCCAATTTCCCCAGCAGTTTTTGTTGAATAGTGAATTCTTATCCCAAAAGGTAGGGCTTTTCATCTGGCTCATAATTTTAAAAGCACAAAATAAAATGCAAAGAAGTACAAACAAAACCAATTATGCTAAAATATTATTATACAAGTATTATTTTTTTTAAGTTCATGACCTCTAGATTCTGATTCCTGATTTTACCTCATTTATGATTTTAAAGCTATCTTATTATATTCAGATTGTTCCTCTATTCTCTCTCAATCTTCTTGGTCCTTCTGATATTTCTAGATTTATATATTATTTCTCTCCATACATGCTTTAGTTCCGCCATCCTGGACTACTGCTATTCCTCATACACAATACTGTCTGCCTTCACATCACCTAATATTTGTGTGTTTTTACATTTTAGAATCCTTGACTTACTTTAAGACTCAAATAAAATGTTACCTTTTTAGCAGGCTTTTTCCAGACCCCCAGCTGCTATTGTAGTAGTTATTCTCAATGTAACCTTGTATGGGATGTTTAAGTAGGACTAGTACCTCTGATGTGAGGGCTTGCTGAGTCCTTTTCAGAGCTGCTCATCTACTTTGGTGACTACCTGGCATTGAACTCTCATCTGTGGTTCCAAGAAGTGGTAGCATATGCAGCAGCCACATCCCAATAAACTGTCTCAGCACAAGCTAAACTAGGTTGATGTTAGGATGGTTGACTACTCCAAGCATGTAAAGATTTCCCTGGGTGGAATATGTAGATGAGAATAATTTGTTCCATTGGCCATGAAGGATGCTGAAGTAGGCTTAGAGTGCTTGGAGCTTGGTCAGACATTAAAGACACCAAAGTCCTCCAGTGCTTTCTGGGCCATCATCAGTCATCTTGACTTTTGTCCTGCCACTGGACTTTGATGACTCTGGAAGAGAATGAGGTTGATTATCTTGCACAACTCTGTCTCATTTAAATTCAATTTATTCTCAAGTCAAGACATCACCTCCATGAAATCATTGGTCTTTGAAAATGAAAGACAAACAATATATTACCACATATATTATATATAACATACATGCATAATATATATGATATACATATATATTTCTTTTTCTCCATTAGAATGCAAAGTTCTTGAGAACACAGATTATTTTTCATTTTTTCTTTATATTCTCAGCATTTAGAATAGTGTCTGGCACCTACTAGGCACTTAGTAAATGCTTGGTGATTGGCTGATTGATTGACTAATTTGGCCTCCTCATTTTCAAATCAGTCATGTCCTTGATGGTAGCTTTTGTACCACTTATTGCTTTCATGTCATTGGTAATTGGCCACAGACTACTGATACCCAGTATATGTCTCTCCATTGACCTTTGGATCACCAGCAATCTGATTTCTTCAGAGATTTTCAGTCAATTACTTAGTCGGTTTATGAAAGTAATGACTTAGTCAACATATAAAGAGTATCAACCAGTACAAAGCTTTGGATGTAAAAAGAATATTGGATATAAAACATTTGGATATAAAAAGAAACAGCCCATAAAAACATATTATAAATGATCTTCTGATCAATTTAATACAGGCAGAACAAATTTAAAGGAGAAAGATATACTGTATGAACAAGAGTAAAGCAATATAGTTTGATGAAAGTCTATCAATAATTTGTTGAGTAAATACATGGGAATATGATTTTGAAGGCTTATCTGTTCCCCCTTGATGGCCAAGATTTAAACCAAATTATCTTGAAGCTTCATCAAACTATTTTTGTGATGCCAACATTTAATTAAACATTATTTAAGTCCAAAAAGATATATGAAATCACAGATTCACCTCGTCAAGATTCTGAATCTTCCCCCTTACAACGAAACATACCTTAGATGAACAAATAAGATTCTTTTATATGATTTTCTCTGTTAAACCTGAGCACCTTGAGAAGAAAAAAATTGTTCATTAACTCGATATGAAAGTATATAGAGCATAGGCTATTTACAAATGCCCATAGAGCTTGAATATAAGCAGTGTTGGTGGGTTATAAATTTTGGAAATGATATAGGATGGGGAAAGAGGTTAGTTTAATATAACTATCTCTCTTCTCCACAGTGTTCTATATTTGTTCTCTTTTAACTGTTGTGAGGATAACATTTGGACAGAAATATAAAGGATTGCAGTGATAGACTGTAGCAGTATTTTGGAATGTGGAGCATAATGTGTGTAGGTAGTTCATAATATCATGAAACATATACCAATAGCCTAGGAAAGTATTCCCTGTTATGATGCTATTGCTTACCAATAAAATACTAATAGTTTCTTGGATTCCCTGGGCAGCACTAAGGATAAGTCAGCACACCTGACTTTAGGGAGTACATTTAAAAAAGTGTTGCAGTCCATGATTCTCCCTGGCTCGAAGGGGAGGGAAATGGATGGCAAAAAAAAAAAAATAAGAGATCACTTTTCAATGGGTCATTAGAGCCCTAAGGGTGAGTTTTCTCTACATGATGTGAAAATACAAATTAGTCACAGGAGCACCCCAAATCATTGTTAGATACCCTGGACTTTTTCCAGGGGAAATTCTAGCTCAATATGTCTGTATGAGGTCTAGTTGAAAAAGATAGAAGGCTCTTTGTACCAGTGGACCTTACCTCCATTATTTTTCCCTTTGTGCCTAAAATTGTGTTCAGGATCCAGAGGGGATTGATGAATGGGTCATTAGGATGATAATATTTACTTCTATTAAGAAGGCTTTCGACTACCACATGTCAAATATTTTTCAAGACACAGCAAAACTATGTTGAACTTTTTATCTCTTTGTCACTGAGCAATAAATTAGTTGTTTGAATCATCTCCAAAAAAAAAGCCTTAAAAGAAGAAATAACATTCACAGAACTGTCTGAATAGCTTAGATGCTGTGCTACACTCTTTCCTCTCCCCCATATATTATTACTAGTCTGGAAACCTAGTCTGGTACTGGTAGAGTGGACAGACTTTACATCATTGTGTTTGCTTCAAGTGATCAAAGATTTATTAAACAGTATGTGAATATTGTTATGTGGGAGGAGAGGAGAAAGGATAAAAGGAACACAACAATTAATTAGACATAGTCTATATCCTCATAGTGCTTACAATTTAGTGGGAAGGTGCACTTTGTACTGAGTAACAATGAAACAAAATATAACTTAAGGGTACAAGAAATGTTTAAGATACTATTTGAGATCTGAGAGAGGCAGAAGAATCAAAGTGAAGATGATGCTGGATGGTGACATGGAGAAAAAGGATGCTGGCTTTGAGCTTAAAGAAGCTGGGTTTTAATTTCATATATGCTACTAATTGTGTGAACCCGAACAAATTACTTGCCTTCTTTGGCTATCATTTTCCTTTGTGTAAAATTAGAGAATTGAACTGGATAATCTCTAAGGATCATTCTAGCTCTATATCTATGACTATGTTTCTGAGTAGGGAAATCAGAGGAACCTTTGTGAAGGAAGTGGAATTTAAACTGGGCTTGAATGACAGAGAGACTCTTGTTGTGCATGGAGGAAAGAACCAGGAATGTCATGAATGAAAGTGCAGTGAGATGCAACATGAGCTGTGTACAAAATAGTAAGTAATCCCTTTTACTTGGATCATGGGAACCACGAATGAAAGATGATATAGATAGGTGTGATCAGAGAGTATAGGGCTACAAATTCATGGCTAAAAGATTGGACTGTATCAATGAATTAATCAATAAGCAGGCATTTGTTAAGCATTTAGCTCATGTCAGATATTCTGTTAGTCACTGGATATGTAAACCGAAAAATGAAGTAGTCCTTGCCCTTACCACACTCCCTAAATCCTATCAGAAGAGACAAATGCATATGTGTGTGCACATATCTCTCCTCCTATAAAATGTGTCTATATATGAGAATGTTTGTGTATGTGATTATACAGAGTATATACAGTAGATATAAGGGCAGATTATGAAATTCTGGGTTTATAGTCATGAAAAAATTATTGTCATTGTTCAGTCATATTTCAGTTGTGCCTGACTCTTTGTGACCTTATTTGGAGTTTTCTTGACAAAGATACTGGAGTGGTTTGCCATTTCCTTCTCCAGCCCATTTTACAGATGAGGAAACTGAGGCAAACAGGGTTAAATGACTTGCCCAGGGTAATAGAGCTAGTAAGTGTCTGAGACCACATTTGAACTCAGGGAGATGAGTCTTACTGACGCCAGACCAGGCACTCTGTTCCCTATGATGCCACCTAGCTGCTAGAAAGGGATCTGTGTTCAAATGTGAACTCAGAAATTTACTAGCTATGCCATTTGTCTCATTTTCCTCAACTGTAAAGTAAGAAATAATAATAGCACCTACCTCTCAGAGTTACTGTGAGGATCAAATGAGAGGTCTATAAAGTGCTTGCTTAGCACAGTTTTTGATATATAATAGGCACTATAAAAATGATCATTACCTTTTTCCTTTTCTCTAAATAGATATATATGGAATATATAGTGTTTATACAAAGCATTATGGGGACTTTAGGATGGAAAGGCCTTAGCATTTAAGGGAATCAGAAAAATTGTCCTGTAGATGTTGATGCTTAAGCTAAGTCTAGGCGGAAGCCAGAGATTTTGAGAGGCAGAAATGATGAGAATACATTCCAAACAAGAGCAATAGGCCATGGGAAGTCCAGAAGATGGGAAATGAAGTTTCATGTCCAAGGTACAGAATAATGTTTGTACACAATGGGGGGTATTGAAGAGTTTTAAGCCAAAGTAATGATTCTTGTGTTGTTATGCAAAAGGGATATCATGTTAGACTGAAGGAAAAAGAAGCTAGAAGGTATTTTGCAAATTGTTGATAGTCTAGACAAGTGATAATGAGAGGAGAAATAGCAAATTGGATGTAAATATGAGTTATTCTCTGTCTGTCTCTGTCCCTCTGTATCACTGTATATTTCTTTTTTTGTCTGTCTCTGTCTCTCTGTTTCTGTATCTTTCTGTCTCTGTCTCTTCTCTCAGTCTGTCTCTATATCTCTCTGTGTGTCTCTCTGTTTCTGTCTCTTTCTCTCTTACTCTTTTGCTGTCTTTCTCTTTCATACTTCATGCCTAGATAATCATCACCAATACATCTTCCTGTTCCTTTTCTAAAATCATTGAACAATGCTTAGGGCAATCACAAAATTGAGATGGCCAAATTTAATCTCTGGGATGATGCATCTCTTAATCTCCCAAAATGCCAGAAACCAAGTAGCAAATCACTAGGCTGACCAGACTAAGGCCAGCAGTATATTGCAACTGTGGCAAAAGGTTTCTAGTCTTTCTTTATTCATGTAAGCATCCCACCAAGTCATTTAATGAAAATGAAACATTTCATGCCCTCTTAGCAAGCAGTAGCATTCATTTCCTAGACCAATATAAAGGTAACAAATTTCCCCTTCCTTGGGAACTCCTCCCATCTATGATATAGAGACAAACTTGATGACTGCCTGTGCATCACAACTGGAGGCCATGTAGAACATAGTAGAGGAGGGATGGATTATATTTTGAAGACCTAGGCTCAAATGTAGGCTCTACTGCCAATTACCAAGTGACCTTTGGCAAATGTAAGACTCTTTAGACCTCAGTTTCCCCACTTATATAAAGAAAAAGCTGGGTAATCTCTAATGTTAAGTTCTATGTTCAGACATATTAGCTATACCTAGACAAGGCACTAAACCCCAAAGGTCTCTTCCAATTCTGAGTTTTTGGCTCCAATTCTTAAATCTCTGTATTGCAACCTGATTGATCACAAAAAGTATAACATTTAGTCTATTCTTCATTGTTTTGTAAGAGACTGAGTGGTCAAGAAAGAGTATATTTTTCCGTTTGATCATTTTTTCTTATTACAAAGAACACTGCCTTTATTTGGAAACTTATCTTGAAGGGTCACCATTTTAAGCTATTCATACAGAAAAATATCTTAAATTTCTTCTAATGTGAAAAATTTACATATCCTTCATTTCACAAACTAAAAAATAATTATCATCTATTGGACCGAAAGAAGGTATAGATAATTTCTGAGAAATTCTTCCCATGTTAATGAGAAATCATGTGAAATTATCAAAATGAAAGCAGGAATTTTATTCTAGAATTCTACTTCTGGTCCTGGTTTAGGCTATCAGAAACTGAATCTACAAATTATATTATTTTTTAAAAATGTTTTCTCCTCCCTCTCAGAAGAAAATAATCTCAGTTGTTAACCAATGTTTGTTAAGACGCATAATTTGGAGGAAGTAACCAAATGAAGAGAACATCTCATCAGAATTGTTTGAGGTAATTGAAAAATATCATTTTAAATTAAATATATAGCAATAATAATAATAATAAATTAATAGCTCTATTTGGCCAATTCTTCCCCTTCTTTCTTCCTCTCTCTCCCTGGAATATACTGGTAAACAACTCCTCTTCTTAGATATTATAATTCATTATTTTAAAGCCTTTATTCAGTGTTTTCCTTTTGCATCCACTGGCCAGTGATATTACTGTCCTTTACTCCCAGTGTATCATTTCCTCTCCTTTTCTAAATGATTTTAGTTATAA
Organism: Sarcophilus harrisii; assembly: GCF_902635505.1. NCBI lineage: Eukaryota > Metazoa > Chordata > Mammalia > Dasyuromorphia > Dasyuridae > Sarcophilus > Sarcophilus harrisii. The sequence goes on along the minus strand of NC_045428.1, from coordinate 391,009,200 downwards.
AGAGATGTTTACATTTTGTCAAGAGCTTGTCCAGATTAGTATTCACTGGCTCTTTAACATATACAACGTTAATATTATTCTCTGTTCAATGAACATCTACAGTTTTCTCCGTGACAGGCTGTCAAGAAATATGTCTCTAAAAAGCCAGGTTAGATCCTGAGAGACAATCAGTGATGCAATTCTCAGTAATGTGCTAAAACCCTGCCAGAGTGCACCTTATTGTTACTGTGCGCAATGATGTGATGTCTGAACTATTTGTTTGCTCTGCCAGGAGATAGCATTAGCAGATGTAATGTGAACAGATCACTCATTTGTAGAAATATTTATGGTAGGGATTTCAAAGGACCATTCAAGTCCAAGTTACAATGAATGGAGCATAGACACGGAAGGATGCTTCTGAAGTGATGTGGACTAAAACATCTTTATACAAAACACAGAAAACATGTTAACTTGAGCCCATTTGACCATGAATTTGAAAAAACCCTGGTATCTAAGGTTTACACAACTTTAAACATTTGTACTATTAATTCCTTAGCACTGGGAAACGCTTTAAAAGAAAGAGAAGAATTTAATAAAGAACCAATTCAAATTTATAAAAATACAAGTCATTCCCAATTGAGAAATAGTTAAAGTATTTGAATAGGCAGTTTTCAGGTGAAGGAATCAAAGTCATATGAAATATTAATCGTCATATGAAAAACAAATGCTCTTAATCAATGCTAATTAGAGAAATGCACATTAAAACAATTCTTAAGGTTTCACCCCTCATTTATCAAGTTGGCTAATATGACAGAAAAGGAAAATAATAAACATTGGAAAAGATGTGGGAAAATTAAGACACTAATGAACTATTGGTAGAACTATGAATTGATTCAATCATTCTGGAATTTGGAACTATGCTCAAAGGATTACAAGATTGTGCATATCCTTTGATCCATCAATACCACTACTAGATCCATGTCTCTAAGCAATAAAAAAAATAGAAAAGAATCTATTAGTACAAAAATTACTTACAGTATTTCTTTTGGTAGTAGCAAAGAATTGGAGACTGAGGAGATGCTCATCAATTGAGGAGCAAATAACTCCAGGCTAGCTCTGTAGAAACATCAAGCAAGGAGCCCTGGGGTTAGCTAGGTTCAAAGGTAGCCTCAACCCAAACCACAAGGCTTGCTTGTTTAACTATTACATTATGATTGTGATGGAATATTACTGTGCCATGAGAAAAATCAGAAAAATCTGGAAAGACTTAATTGAGGGAGGATTCTAGGAAGATGGCAAAGAAGGTCAGAAAATTCCCAGCTTTCAAAATTTCTCCCACAAACAAAACAAAATTGCATCTCAGGGGAACATAAACTGATGAAAAACAAATTAGACTCAGAGTAGAACAGGAACAACCCCAGAAAATCTGAAGAAAGACCTTAAGACCCAGATTTAACAGGTGGAAAGTAGAAATAACTCCAGGCTAACTGTAGCTGGGTCCAAAGATAGCCTCAGCCCAAACACAGGAACTTTTACTTTCCTGACAACTTGGGGAATCAGGAATCAAAGTTTGAAAAGACTGAGAGAAGTTTGACTGATAAGGAACAGCTGATAAGGAATGTCAGGCCCAGTTGTGCTACTAAGAAATGGGTGGTCCTGGGCCAAAAGAAGCAGGACACCTGGTGAGTGCAGAAGCAGTGAAGCAGAAATGCTGCTGGCTATGGGCACTTACAGAAGGGTGGAATTCTTGATTTAGGGTTCCAAAACAGAGGGGAGAGCTGAAGTGAAGACAGAGGAAGACATCCCCCTCCAACCCAGGATTAAAGGTGCCTACACTAATAAATTCTCATTTAAAAAAAAAAATGAGGAGACAAAGGGAACCTTTGACATAGACATTTATTAAGGAAATAGGAAAGATTGGGGTTTATCTTCAGAGGACAATAGACATTTACTAGGGAAATAGGAAAGACTGGGGTGTATCTTCAGAGGAAGACACTAAAGTACAAAAAAGTTTCTTCCATTCCAAAGACTAATGCTAACTGGTTACCTGCCTCGAAAGAATTTATAGAATAGCTCAAAAAAGACTTTAAAAATCAAATGAGAGAGATTGATGAAAAATTTTAAAATATGAACTCTCAAGAAAAACAAGAATATGAAAAGAAAATCAACCTACTAAAAAAGGAGGTCCAGAGACTTTAAGAAGAAAATGATTCTTTGAAAATTAGAATTGGGCAAGGGGAAGTCAGTGAAGCTAAAAGAGACCAAGAAATAACAAAACAAAATATAAAGAAATAGAAGAAGAACAACAACAACAAAAAACAAACAACAAGAAGAAGAAGCAGCAGCAGCAGCAGCAAAAGAAGAAGAAGAAGAAGAAACAAAAGAAGAAGCAGAAGCAGCAACAGCAGCAGCAGCAGCAACAGAAGAATAAGAAACAAAAGAAGCAGCAGCAGCAGCAGCAACAGAAGAAGAAACAAAAGAAGCAGCAGCAGCAGCAGCAGAAGAAGAAGAAGAAGAAGAAGAAGAAGAAGAAGAAGAAACAAAAGAAGAAGAAGAAGAAACAAAAGAAGAAGAAGAAGAAACAAAAGAAGAAGAAGAAGAAACAAAAGAAGAAGAAGAAGAAACAAAAGAAGAAGAAGAAGAAACAAAAGAAGAAGAAGAAGCAAAAGAAGAAGAAGAAGAAGAAGAAACAAAAGAAGAAGAAGCAAAAGAAGAAAAGAAGATGCAAAAGAAGAAGAAGAAATAAAAGAAAGAAGAAAAGAAGATGTAAAAGAAGAAAAGAAGAAGAAACAAAAGAAGAAAAAGAAGCAAAAGAAGATGCAAAAGAAGAAGAAGAAACAAAAGAAGAAGAAGCAAAAGAAGAAAAGAAGATGCAAAAGAAGAAGAAAAGAAGCAGAAAAAACAAAAGAAGAAGCAGAAGAAGAAAAAGAAGAAGGAAGAGGAGGAGGAAGAAGAGGAAGAAGATGAAGTGGAGGAGGAGGAAAAAAGAAAGAGGAGGAGAAGAAAGAGGAAGAGGAGGAGGAGGAGGAGGAGGAAGAAGAAGAACCTTGACACAATAATACAAGAAATAATCAAAGAAAATTATCCTGAAGTGATATACATAAGGGGAAAGTAGAGGTAGAAAAAATCCACTGATCATTACCTTGAAGAGATCCTGCATGAAAAACACATAAGAACTCTATTGCTAAATTTCCAAACCTGCAGTTCAAAAAGAAAAATTTACAAGCAAAACAAATTCAAATATGCTAAAGCTACAATTAGCATTGTGCATGATTTATCAGCTGCTACAATAAAAGACCACAGGTTCTGGAATATTATGTATCAAGAATCAAAAAAACTAGGCCTGCAGCCAAAAAATATTATATCTAAAAAAATAAATATGTTTTTTGAATGAAAAAAAAAAGTATTCAAATTCTCAGATTTTCAGGATTTTATCTCAAACAAACCTGAACTCAATAGAAAATTGAACATATAAGAGCCAATATGAAAGACTAATTTTAAGAGACTTAAGGACAAACTGTTTATGTTTTATATGTGGAAATGTAATTTACAGGTCTAAGATTGACATCAGTAACTGAGGCAGAGTTGAATATGATCTGACTCCAAAGAGCAAAACAATCTAGGAAAAGATAAAAATAGTGAAGAATGAGATGCAGAAGAACTGTCACAGAAAAATTGGGTGGGGGAGGAGGGCTGGTAATTCTGAAAATGTACTCACATATGGAATGGATTAAATCGGAAACAAAACATACATACATGCACATACATACACACGAACATATATATGTATATATTATATGTATATAGATGTATGTGTACATATACATGAAAGGTATAACACTCTCCAAAATTTATAAAGAAATAAAGGGGAAGAGAATAGGATAAGGTAAAATATAGAAAAGAATGTAGATTTATGGTAGTAAGATAAAGTATGCAGATTAATGGGTATGGGACAAAGAGGGAGGAAAAGGGTTATAAGGTAGGAATCCATGGATGGGGAACATTTAAGTAATATAGCAAGGTAAGTTAAGGAGTAGACCTAAAATAGAAGAATTGCAGGAATAGAAAATAAGAGATATAAACAAATATAATAGCTAGATCAGGAATAGAATTCATTAGGAAAAAAAAAGTAGGACTAGTAATCTTGATCTCACACAAAATCAAACAAAGATTCAATCAAAAGAGAAATCTACAATATATGTTATCAATATTAATATTATTTTAGATGCATGTCTATGTATGTGTATATGGATATATGCATGTATGTGTATGTATATGTATATTTGTGCATGCGTGTGTGTGTGTGTGTGTGAGAGAGAGTGCGCTTAACTGTAACTACTTTAGGGAAGTGGAGGAATGAAAGGAAACATAAGAATAAAGTAAAAAGAACAAAAGAACTTACCATCAGTGTCATACAACTAGTATTTCAGAATACAAACATATCTCTTTCTAAATCCAAAGCTAGCTGACCATACACTATGATGTACTGCCTCTCATATAAATGTTATCTGGAGGAAATATTTTATAAACCTAAAATATCAAAATCCTTAGGGCTAATGTTCTGCCCTGGAAAACAAATTACTTTGTTTTATTATCATTGATTTTGTATATACTTATTGATGTATGTCTCCTTTGGAAATATAAATTCCTTGAGGAAGAAACCATTCTAAGCCTTTGTGTCCTTACCACCTAGCATAGTGCATAGTGAGTTCTTTGTATATGCCTGTTGGTTGATTGTACATTCTGACCATGACATTCCCCCCAACCAAATACTTTTAGCATCTACTATACTCCCTAGGATAAAACAGAAACTTAGCTTGGCATTTAAAGCCCTTTACAATCTGTGGCCAGACTCTGCTTTGAGGTTTATTTTGCATTGCTCCCTTTCATTCTCCATGTTGCAGACAAAATGATCTCCTTGCTTTTGCTCTAGTGTAACTGTTCCATACATCATTTCTTTTTAGCCCTAGGATGTCCTTCATTCCTGCATGTACTCCTTTCTTCCTTTCACCTATTAGAATCCATAGCCTTCTTAAAAGTTCAACTTGGGATAGGCAGGAAAGATAGAAAGTTTTTCCAGATTTTCCTAGTTCTTAGTTCTCTCTCTTCCATCCTCCAATTCTCTTAGATTGTTTACATTTGAAAATATTATTTTCATACTGTTGAGTGTAAGATCTTTAAAGAACGAGTATGTTCCTCATTTTGTCATTATCTCTTTAGCACTTTGTACTTATACTAAAATGATAACAAAAGATCATTGTATTAAATCGAAGGTGTCTACATATTTTCAAGAATATTGCAAAGGCCAAGGTATAACATTTTAGTTGTCAAATCTGCTGAAAAAATGCTTCTCTATAAGATATTTTATACTATCCATGAAAAATTTGTAGCAAAGTTTCCTTTATGCCCAGAACAATGCTTTTGAACACTGTAGAGATTCTTTCTGAGAAAGTCACTTAAAGAGTCACCAATACTGTTTTCTATAGAAATTTATTCTGTAGAATTTATATAATATGTTATAAGACTTATGTGCCAGACACTGTGCTAAGCACTATAGATAGAAAATGATAGACCCTGCCCTCAAAATGGTCACATTCTAATATGGGGGAAATAAGTAAACAACTATCTACTCACAAAATACATGCAATAGAAATGGGAGATAATATTAAAAAGGAAGGCACCAGCTCTACCACTCTGGGGGAGGGGGAACCAGAAAAGACTTTTTATAGAAGGTTGGATTTGAGCTGAATCTTGAAAGGAATCAGAGATCTAGGAGATAGAGGTGAAGAAGGAGAACATTCCAAGCATGGGAGTGTATCAGTATTCTATTCAAATATAGATCAGGGCCAGCCTGACTTATTTCAGGATTCTAGCCAATTTTGAACTGAGAAAAGAGGGGGGCTGATAACACATGAATAAAGTTAACAGTTATGATGTTATCAACAAAAGATAGCTTTGAGGTCCTGTGAGCTTTATCTAATGCACAGCTGTGTTCTTCTGTGAAACACCTCACTGGACCCTAATTATTTCATGGCATACATTTCAAAAACTCTCAGCAAGCAGGTCATAATGCATATTCACCTCACAATGAATACAAGAACTTTCTCTGTGAAAACATTCCAAGTTTCTGGGGAAAGACAGAATTAGAGGGCAGGGTAATGGAACAAAAAGAGCCTGAAATAGGAAGTTACAGGTACAAATCCTATCCCTGCTGGTCACTAACCTGCCTAAATATCGGCAACTCCCCTCAGATCTCTGACCCTCTCTTTTCCCAGGTGCAAAATGAAGGAGATGGATTAGAAGAATTCAAAGGACTCTTAGTTCTAAAAAACCTACAATCTGAAGGAGCAAGAAAATACAGTTAAAGGGAGTCAAGAAGATGCAGGCTTACTGCAAGCACCACTGTCCAGAGATGCCCTTCTATCTTTCATTCCACAAGGCTACTTAGGATGCTGGTAATTTACTAAATAGAGGTAATTTATTAAGGAGATTCAAGGGTCATACACAACTTATGGCACCTCCCAAAAAGGGAGCAGCATTTTCAGTGGCAGGATAAGATCCAATATTTCTAATAAAGTTGATTTACTACTTAATGCACATCTGAAACAGCATGCTGTTGGTTCAGAGAGCAGTTTGTGGCAATTGAATTAACACTAATCAAATGGAATGCTACATTTTCTTGACATATAAATGAAGTGAGGATTTTAAAAAATTGCTTAAGAAAACAGCTATTAGATCTGTTTAGTCATCATGAATCTGGCCAGGCAGTATACAAAATACTTTGCCCTATATTAAGTGGATGAAGTTTAGTTTTCTCTGAAGATCTATGTTTATAATCACTCACTTTATAAATTTTTCAAAGCAATAAAAAGAGTCCAACCTACTAATTTCTTTTAACTTAGAATGTCAGTACTGAAAGGGACCATTGAATTCAAGCCTTCATTTTATAGACAAGAAACCAAAATCCAGGGAAGAACAATACCTGGTCCTGTACGCGGCAAAGCTCAGGCTTGAATAGAGGCATCCTGAACTTGTGCCCTTTCTACTACACCAAAGCTGCCTCTCCAATACATCAATAGACTCCAATACACCAATAGAAGTCCAATAAAAGCAAAATAAAGAATCCATAAAAGGAATATAAAAGAAATGAATGAGCCATCATGAAAACTATGGCATGGGTATGATGGCAGAACAAAGGCTACATAAATAGGACTACAAAACATTTTTAGTCAACCAGCTTCAGCAATATAGACAAAGAAAAAAGGAGAGTGCTATCTGTGTATATATACATATGCATATATGTGCATGTATACCCATATATGCCCATATATTTGTATGCATATACACATATATACACATGCACATATATAGAAATATACCTATGTTTGCATGTATACATATATACACATGTGTACATGCATTATACATCTATACAAACATATACACACATATATATGCTTATGTGTATAAGAGCTAATATGAGAATCAGAAAAGTCATGGAGTATATTCATAGACTAGAATCTTTTCTTACTCCTTTTTAAAATAATCACCATTTGTAAGTTTAAATTAGACTTTTTGCTCCAATAACAAGTCATCAAGCAAAAATATTGAATGATCCCAAGTCTCTGTTGTGATTATTGTCAATGAAGCACATAGGAAAGACATAGGATTTAAAATAAGAGGTCCTGGGTTTGAATCCCAGTCTTGATATCATCTCTATGATTTTAGCAAATCACTTCATTTATCTGAAACAAAAGAGTCAAGTAGAAACAACAATGGTTCTGTAATTGAGTTCAAATTGAGTTCAAAAACCTGAGTTCAGATCCTATCCCTGACACCTGCTACATCAGAGTAATTGAGACTTTAAGATCTGGAGCATGTTTTAACTACCCTGGTTCTCAATTTACTCATCTTTAGAATAAAGGCATTAGACTAAATGGCCTCTCAGTTCACTCTAGCTCTATATTAATTATCCTGTGACTTTGGTCAAGGTAACCTCCTTAGGCCTCAGTTTTCTCATCTGTATAATGAGAGAATTGGATCATATGTCTTCTGAGATTCCTTCTAGATCAGGGATGGGGAACATCCAGCCTGTGGGCTGTATAAGGCCCAGGAAATCATTTGCTAAGGCATCCACAGGTGATGATGAGCTGAAAACTAGGAACCACAATCTCCTATTGCTTGAGTTTTATAAATTGATCATTTTATATAACCCACAAATGATGTTATAAATATCCAAATGGCCCTTGGCAGAAAAAAAAAGATTTTCGACTCCTGTTCTAGATAGAGAATCCTAAGACTGATTCCTCTGTTCCTCAGTTTTCCTCTTTATAAAAGACAAGGGTATTGATCTCTACTATCCTTTTAGTTTTAAATCCTATTATAATTATGTATGAGATCCCTAAATAGCAGGGAATAAAGAAAAGAAGAGCACCCTCCCAAGTATGATCAGGTACAGAAGGAACAAACATTTTCAGAAGAAAATTCTATTTACTGTCTTCAGTCATGCAGGGAAAAGTGAGAGGATGTGAAATGAAGACGGAAGAAGATAGCCAAAGTGGGGTTGCTACTGCTCTTGGGCAGCCTTGGCTCCTGATGATAATTGGTCAGCAGGGATGGGATTCAATGAGTGAGTCCTATTAGAATTATGGGGCCATAAAAGCTCAGTTCCCTCATTTAACTGATGAGACTGAGTCCCACAGAGGGGAAATGGGTGGCTTCTCAAAATAGCAGTAAAGCCCAGATCCTGGGTCTTCCTGGGCTAGTATTGTTTTTACTCAGATACACTCCATGTGGCAGTGATGGATGAAGTGGGACGCATTTCTCTTCTCTCTTTAGGTAAAGTCCTGTAGAAGTACAGATGACATGGGATAGAGAGGTTAGGGAAATAGACAAGACAGAAGGGATAAATAGAAATGGGAGAGGCAGAAGTAGAAAAAGAATGAGACACCCAGTCACACACACACATGCACATGCAGACCTGCTCTGGCACATGCGCACACAGTAAAATCAAGTGGGAGAACATTTGAAAAAAAAAAATGAGAGAACTGAGAGCATGAGAGAACAGATAAAAGAGAGATCAAGGGAGAAATGCAACAAAGAAAATTAAATAAAGAAAAGAGAATAAGAGAAAAAAAACAAAAATGAGAGTGGAAGGATTTAAAGGTATGGATCAATAGTTTACATTTAATAAACTTACATCTGTTACTAAAATCTACAGTTAACCTAGAGAATGAAGCAGCATTTAGGCTGACTCACTTTTGACAAATTCTTAATCCTCAAAGAGATAAAAGATGAGGAAAAAGAAATTATAGCTATTTCTACCGTGCATGAAAATTTGGTGAGCTTTGTTGCAAGGTTTTTAGATTTTGCTACCCTGCCCTGTTGTGAGCAAGGGAAAATGGAAATTAATTTCAGCATTAGTTAGAAAACCCAAATGAAGGTGAGCCATGAGGCTGTGATTCTAGCCTCATTACCAGGAGCCAAAAACTCTACATTTCATTTTGACTAAAATTGAAGGCTTTTATTAGGTAGGTGTTTGTAAAGAAAAATTTCAATGCGCATTAAGGGATTTAAAAATCCTGATGAGGAAGCTATCTACTACATTATTTAGAACACTTGGGACCCAATCTGCTGCCCTTTTGCGTGTTAAACTTTCACTGACTGATGGAAGGGCTCTTGAATTGCCCCCTCAGGAAGTATAATCAATGAAAATCCTTAACAGAACCCATTCCCTAAGGAGTGTCCTCCCCTTGCAAAGTATCTGAGGAATAATGTTTCACAAATCACATTAACTCCCTTCTGCAGAAAGCTATGTACTGTTGAACCAAATAACAAGCAGAATATCTACAAGTTACTCAGTTTTCTAAAGTAGTGACTGACAAGATCATACAGATCAGGGGCAATTGATACCTCAGACTTAATCTGGAAAAAAGAAAGTGACAGGAGAGTTACCAGAAACCATTGGTTCTCTACAGCTATATCATATCTTTGCATAAAAACAGAATGAGATTTTCAGAAGTTGTGCCATTAATGTGTAGTAATAGCAAGATCATGTGTTTAAAATATTAGCTATTACATATATATATACATATGTATATGTATATAAACTCATAATTATAAACATACACACATATATGTATATATATACACATATATATTTATTCACATACACACATATATATATAATATATATATATATATATATATATATATATATATACATGCTTTCCTAAACAAAATATGCAAATGCTGGGCAACTGTGTATAAGTAGCTTACATTTAAGTAAAAACATTCCTAGAGAAATGTAATTAATATATAGTGGCAGCATTTGAAGCTTTTTACAAGTCATCCAAACTATGCTCTATCTCCACCCACTTATTTTACAGATAAGTGTCTGAGGCTCAAAAAAGGTTTGACTTGTCTAAAGTACTTCCCAATACAAAGAACTCTAACTCTCTCTCTCTCTCTCTCTCTCTCTCTCTCTCTCTCTCTCTCTCTCTCTCTCTCTCTCTCTCTCTCTCTCTCTCTCCTTTTTCTCACCCACTGTCTCTGTCTCTAACTCTCTGCTTTTGTTTCTCTGCTTCTCTCTGTGTGTGTCTCTTTCTCCCCTTCTTTCCCCTCTCTTTTTTTCTCTCTGTCTTTGTTTCCCTCTCTGTGTCTCTTTCTTTCTATATCTGACAGAGAGAGGGAGAGAAATAGAGACAGATAGAGAGAAAGACAGAGATAGAGAATAGCAAAATATTAAATAGCCTGATGTTCCCTACCTGCAAATACAATGCTCTTTCCACTGTACCATGCAGTCTTTTTCCTCTTGATTTGGTACGGACCTAGGATTTCAATGGAATAGAGAATTCCTGGTGATATAATTCTCTCTTCCAGTGAAAATCAGCAACTACAGAACAGTCTTCTAGAATTGCTTCCAGGTCCCCTGAAGGTCACAGAATGAGTATGTGTACATCAGGACTTGACCCTAAGGTTTTCCTCACTCTAAGGCTACCTCTCAAGCCTCCACTTCCCCACTTTCTCTTTCCCACTTTCTAAATGAAAACAAACCTGAGCATGAGTGTCTCAGCTTGCTCCAGACCCTGGAGCAGTGGATTAATTAGGCTACATTTCAGTGGATGGGAGTATGGTGCTTGCACTATGAATTGGCCCTAAATACTATAACTCTGGACCCAGCTCCTTGGGACACTGTCTTTGCTGTTATTTTGTCCTTTTTGCCTAGATTTATACCTTATATAGTGTGTTACAGCAAACATTTGTGGGATTTAATTGAAATGATACCTAAGCCTTATGGTATCGATGTAGCCCACAAACTAATTTTCAGTGGTACTGATCTCTTTGTGTGTTGATTCCTTCCTTGACACTGGTTCTTTTTTTTCCCTCCCCTGGGGTGTCAGACATAGTCACTCAGCCCTGACTGAAGTTCCCTTTGGCTCTCCTGGTATGTCCTTACTTTGAGAGCACTAGGTCTCTCCCTTGAGCTGCCTGTGCCCTCAAAGCCACTTTGCTATCAGCTAAACTGCAGGTCCAATCCAACAAATTCATAGCAATAGAAATATTATTTTAAATGCAGCTATAACATGGGGACAAAATATATAAGAATCTCCTCTGAAAAAATGAAAATTAAAAACCTACCCTGTTGAAATATTGAGTCAGGTCTGTATTGAATAAATAACAATTCCCATTTCATAATCTGCAAGTCAATTTCCTCACTAGGGGTGAGTGGTGCAAGTATTAAAATATGACTTCTCTTAGAAATGGGTAAAACTGAAGTTTAGGAAATTAAGTAACAATCTTAAAGTCACACAGCAAATCAATTACAGAATTAGAACTCAAAACTCACTTCTTCAAATTCCAGGTTCAGTGTTCTTTCCATTTGCTTCTGCACATTCAATATGTCTGGTTATGACTCAAGTAAGAATGAATTGAATGAGAATGAAATTATTTTACATCTTTGCAAGGGGTGTTGAGGAAGGGAGAGAGAAGAGGGGAGAGAAGAGAGGAGGGTTAGGGGAAGAGAGAAGTGACAGGAAGCTAGGAGAGGGGAGGGAAGGAAAGGAGAGGGAAAGAAAGGAGAGAAAAGGGAAGGGGAGAAGGAGAAAGGAAGGGAAGGCTATGGGTTTCACCAAGTCGTTTCCTGAAAAGTTTTTTTCTAAAATCTTCATTTCTCTGGCCAGACTCTTACTTAGGCAATTATATCCTGGTCATATAAACTGTCTCTATATCTCAAATGGACAGAGTATGCTTCCATCTAATTTGTCTTGTTGCCCTAATTGGCTTTGCCATGTTGCTCTGTGAATTCAAATTTGCTGAATTTCATCTCTGCACTCTAGGGTGTCTCAAGGGTGCTATTCACTAAATTACCTTCCTCACCCCTCCCATTGCACTAAACAGTACCATAGCACCCTGAAAGAGTTAAATTGCTTCCAGAAGGTAAGTAGTTATTCACCCAAGAATCAGCCTGGCTACAAAATCACAGGGGAGTAGAAAAGTCTGGGCATATGGCCAAGTAGCCATATGCTGTTTTTTGCAGGTCATCTGAATGGCTGTTAGCCATAGTCCATGCCCCAAGTGAGCTTCAGCTGTGAGTAACACCCAACCTGCTCAACTGAACTCCAAGACTGTCAAAGAATGTATGTTAGAAGCTGTGACATACTAAAAAAGATATATTTATATTCACACCTAACTTTGAAGGGTCTGTCATCACTCAAAGCTGGGATCTGAAAAGACCTAAATATATGGATTGTTTCTGGGACCTTCTTCTCCCAACCAGGGTTTAACATAAAGGCACTCAAAAGTCTCAGACTGAATCCAATATATCAGTCCCTGTTGCCCCTGAAATAAAAAGGCATTCTTAGGAAACCCTGGTCCATTTTCTAAAACAAAACAAAATCCACTTTTATTGATAGTTTTTGGTTTTGTCTCCCCGACTACCCTTCACCATTTTCCCTACCAGAAAACAAGCATAGAACAAAGATGTGTTTGTTTCTTTTTTAATGAAAAAAAAAAGAAAGAGAAGAGAAAAACAATCAAAATCTGAAAATCTATGTGAAATTGCTCAACCATGGATCTCTGAAAAATTGTGGGAGGAAGTAACTTCTCATATGATTTTCAGGACATGGATATTTTCATATCTCTTCTTTGGATCTGTGGCTATTTGTCATTATGTAGATGGTACAATGAATACGCCATTGGACTTAGAGACAGAAAGATCTCAATTCAAATCTTCCCTCAGACCTTATCAACTGTGTGATTCTAGGCAAGTCACTCACCCTTTATTTACCTCAGTTTGCTGCACTTATCTCTCAAGGGTGCTGTGAGGATCAAATTAGACAATATTTGCAAAGTTTTTTGCAAAAATTAAAGTGTTATATAAATTTTAATTGTTACAAGCATTGTATTGAGTACTTAAGCCATACTTTGCACCAGTTCATGTTCAGGCTAGCTTTCTGGAAGTCCTCCGGACAGGCCTTGGTCTCAGCAAGATAGTCACAAAGATGGACAAGAATAGAGTCAGTCTTTATTGTCTCTTTCACAGTCTGTGTCTGTCATAGTCTGACCCAGTTTTAGTCTGACCCATTATCCTCCAGCAATCTGACAGTCTGACAGTCTCAACCAGTCTCAATCTGAGTCTGACTTTGTCCCCAGTTCTTAAATACTCTATTACAATTACATCATTCAAAGATATATATTAAGAGTATTCATGTATTCAACATACATATTGTATATATACAATTACGTTCATGCATATATTCAGTGATTATATCATTATATCAAACTAGAGTGATTATATCATTATGTCATACTAGATATATGTGAACTAGAGAACCATTATCTCATCAATTCCACTGAGTTAACATCTTATTTCAAGTATACTTCTCCAGAGTTCTGGCCCTGTACAATGTCTTCCCATAATAAATGTCTTCCCATGCTTTTCTGTATTCCTCATGTCCGTTTTTTTTTTTTTATGGCATAGGAATATTCAATTATGTTCGTATCATACAATTTAGCCATTCCCCTATTAAATCACACCACTGTTTCTAGTTTTTTGCTGCTACAATTTTTTTTAATCTTCTACAAGAATTTTGTTGTATATGAGAATGCTCCAAAAATGATTTATCTGTGGTATCTTTATATAGCCCAATCTCTAAAAATCTGTGTGGTCTTGGATCATTTCTTTCAGGGGTCTCTTTGGACAGGAATCAGTCTGGCCCCAGAGAAAATGCCTTTCTTCCTTAACCTTGTTACTACTTCTATAGGATATTTCATGAACATCATCGTGTTCAGAATTCCTAAACAAGAATTTGTCAACATCTGTATGCTTAGCTCAAGACTATGGATTAGGGTTTCTGCAAATATTTGCATTTGGGTATCCTTTAATATTGCTGTTCTTTCAGAGGTAACTGGGAGGTAGAATGGAAAGAACACTGGACCTGGAGTCAGAAAGACAAATTCAATTCCAGGCTCTTCCTAGCTGTGTAACCCTGAGTAAGTTGCTGTATTTCTGTCCATTTCATTTTCCTCAATTGTGAAAATGAAAAGAATTATAATACCTATCTCCCAGGATTGTGGTTTATTTATAAAGCACTTTGCCAAGTACTTAGAATATAGTAGATGCTTTTAAAATATTTTTCGTTTCTTTCCCAAAACTCCAATATATGTGGAAGATACAATGTGGAAATTATGAAAAGAGAAATGTAAAATTTCAAGAAAATTTAAATCATGGAGAGATGATTGTTCGTCTTCTTGTTCTTGTTCTTGTTCTTCTTCTTCTTCTTCTTGAGGAGATCTTATTCTTGAGGAGGTCTATCTTGATCTTAACAATTTTTGAGTCATGGATCTGTAATAGTGTTTGAGTCATGGATCTGTAGTAGTGCGGTAAAGCTTATGGAGACTCTCAAAATAGTGTTTTTAAATCAATAATTAAAATATTTAGGATTACAAGGCAACTAATTAATAATATTGAAATAGTTATGTTTTTTAAAAATAAGTAAACAGACCCCAAGTTAAGAATCCTTGAATTAGATTATTTCCCATTATTCACAGAATCTTTAGAGCTTAATTTTAAGGAATCTTAAAGACATACAGTCTGGCATGTATCTTAATGAGAATCCCCTTTACAACATAATTCATAGGTAACTATTTAGTCTTTAACCATTTTAGTAAGGTTTAACATTTCAGGCATCCTATAGCCATTTCTGGTGAATGTCTTAAGACCACTGGCCCTTATTAAATGTCAGATGTTGCATTCTCATTAACACATAGGCTCTAGAATTGGAAGAAATTATCAAAGATATCTAGTTCAACTTCCTATTCAATGAAAAAAGATAATAATTCAATTTTGAATTGGATATCCATGAGATATTCAATGCAAGATGTCTAATAGGAAATTATAAATGTGAATTTGGAGATTAATACAGAGGTTAAGGATGGATAAATAGATCTAAGAATTATCATGAAAATGACCATTTAATCCATGGTACATGATTGATACATGATGAGATTCCAAAGTGAAATAATACAGAAAAGAAGACCCAGATCAGAGTCCCATATAACCACAATTAGTAACTGTAACTTGGACAAAGGTTAAGCAAATAAAATTCAGAAGAAGCAGACAGGTAGAAAATATCAGATTAGAAGGTCATTATGTGGAGACAAACTGCAACCATTCCCAATAAGATCTGGAGTGAAACAAGGTTGCCCACTATCACCGTTACTATTTAATATTGTATTAGAAACGCTAGCTATAGCAATAAGAGCTGAGAAAGAGATTAAAGGAATACGAATAGGCAATGAGGAAGCCAAATTATCACTCTTTGCCGATGACATGATGGTATACTTAGAGAACCCCAGAGATTCTGCTAAAAAGTTATTAGAAATAATCCACAACTTTAGCAAAGTTGCTGGTTATAAAATAAACCCACATAAGTCATCAG
This sequence comes from Sarcophilus harrisii, assembly GCF_902635505.1. Taxonomy (NCBI): domain Eukaryota; kingdom Metazoa; phylum Chordata; class Mammalia; order Dasyuromorphia; family Dasyuridae; genus Sarcophilus; species Sarcophilus harrisii. Next base: position 390,993,280 of record NC_045428.1, on the reverse strand, counting down.
CATTCTTGTATATCACTAACAAAATCCAACAGTCAGAGTTACAAAGAGAAATTCCATTTAAAGTAACTACTGATAATATAAAATATTTAGGAATCTATCTGCCAAGGGAAATTCAGAAACTTTATGAGCAAAATTACAGACCACTTTTCACACAAATTAAGTCTGATCTAACCAATTGGAAAAATATTAAATGCTCTTGGATAGGGCGAGCAAATATAATAAAGATGACAATATTACCTAAACTAATCTATTTATTTAGCGCTATACCAATCAGACTCCCAAAAAACTATTTTAATGACCTAGAAAAAATAACAACAAAGTTCATATGGAAAAACAAAAGGTCAAGAATTTCAAGGGAATTAATGAAAAAAAAATCAAATGATGGTGGCTTAGCTGTACCAGATCTAAAATTATATTATAGAGCAGCAGTTACCAAAACTATTTGGTATTGGCTAAGGAATAGATTAGTTGATCAGTGGAATAGATTAGGTTCAAGGGATAAAACAGTCAACAAATATAGCAACCTAGTCTTTGACAAACCCAAAGATCCCAGCTTTTGGGATAAGAACTTACTGTTTGATAAAAATTGCTGGGAAAATTGGAAACTAATATGGCAGAAACTAGGCATTGATCCATACTTAACGCCGTACACCAAGATAAGGTCAAAATGGGTTCATGACCTAGGCATAAAGAATGAAATTATTAATAAATTAGAGGAACATAGGATAGTTTACCTCTCAGACCTGTGGAAGGGGAAGGTCTTTATGACCAAAGCAGAACTAGAGATCATTACTGATCACAAAATAGAAAATTTCGATTATACCAAACTGAAAAGTTTTTGTACAAACAAAACTAATGCAGACAAGATTAGAAGGGAAGCAATAAACTGGGAAAATATTTTTACAGTCAAAGGTTCTGATAAAGGCCTCATTTCCAAAATATATAGAGAATTAACTCTAATTTATAAAAAATCAAGCCATTCTCCAATTGAAAAATGGTCAAAGGATATGAACAGACAATTCTCAGATGAAGAAATTGAAACTATTTCTAGTCATATGAAAAGATGCTCCAAGTCATTATTAATCAGAGAAATGCAAATTAAGACAACTCTAAGATACCACTACACACCTGTCAGATTGGCTAAGATGACAGGAAAAAATAATGATGATTGTTGGAGGGGATGCGGGAAAACTGGGACATTGATGCATTGTTGGTGGAGTTGTGAACGAATCCAACCATTTTGGAGAGTAGTTTGGAACTATGCTCAAAAAGTTATCAAACTGTGCATACCCTTTGATCCAGCAGTGTTACTACTGGGATTATATCCCAAAGAGATTATAAAGAAGGGAAAGGGACCTGTATGTGCACGAATGTTTGTGGCAGCCCTTTTTGTAGTGGCTAGAAACTGGAAACTGAATGGATGTCCATCAGTTGGAGAATGGCTGAATAAATTGTGGTATATGAAAATTATGGAATATTACTGTTCTGTAAGAAATGACCAACAGGATGATTTCAGAAAGGCCTGGAGAGACTTACACGAACTGATGCTGAGTGAAATGAGCAGGACCAGGAGATCATTATATACTTCTACAACAATACTAGATGATGACCAGTTCTGATGGATCAGGCCATCCTCAGCAACGAGATCAACCAAATCATTTCTAATGGAGCAGTAATGAACTGAACTAGCTATGCCCAGAAAAAGAACTCTGGGAGATGACTAAAAACCATTACATTGAATTCCCAATCCCTATATTTATGCACACCTGCATTTTTGATTTCCTTCACAAGCTAATTGTACAATAATTCAGAGTCTGATTCTTTTTTGTACAGCAAAATAATGTTTTGGTCATGTATACTTATTGTGTATCTAAGTTATATTTTAATATATTTTAACATCTACTGGTCATCCTGACATTTAGGGGAGGGGGTGGGGGGGTAAGAGGTGAAAAATTGGAACAAGAGGTTTGGCAATTGTTAATGCTGTAAAGTTACCCATGTATATATCCTGTAAATAAAAGGCTATTAAATAAAAAAAAAAAAAAAAAGGTCATTATGAAAACTTAGAGATAATAAAATATTAAGCAGATAAAGATGATCAACAGTGTTAAAGGCTTCACAGAGACCAACAAAGATGAAGATAAAGGGAAAACCCTTAGATTTAGCCATTAAGAGATCACTGGTAACTGGAAAAAGTTAATGAGTTCTGAAGAAAGACTGTACAGAATTAGAAACAAGTGGTCAAGCAGTCTCTGATTTATTCCTTTTGGTGACTAAGAATTCCCTTATTCAAAAGGTACCTTCTACCACATTTTAATGACTAATTCTTAGAATGGTTTTCTTTATATTGAGTTGAAATCTGCTTCTCCACAATTTCCACCCTTAGATCTTCCCCTCTGGTTATTTTCCTCTTCTCCCTTTTCCATTTTTTGCATACTGGACCTAAACAGCATAAGCTTAATCTCTTTTCCATATGGCAGCCTCTCAAATATTTAAAAACAGTTATCATGTACCCTCTGAAGTCTTCTCTTCTTCAGGCTAAACATTCCCCAAGTCTTTCTAGAGTTACTCATATGACAGAGTTTCCACTCCTCTTGCCATTTTGGTCATCCTATACACACTCCAGTTTGTTAATGTCACTCTTAAAATATGTCATCCAGGGCTGAAGTCAAAACTCCAAATGTTGTCCAGCCAGCATAGAGATTGTCAGGACTATTATATGCTTTATCAGGAGACTATATTAATACAACTTTTTTTTAGGTCTGGGCCTTTGGTTTCATTGAACTAGAAATGCATAGAGAGGAAATTCTCTTTAGCAATTCAGATGAGAGGGTGTTATCTGATAGTCTCAGAGAGCTGCTCAGAACATTAAGATATCAAGCATACAAATACAACTAGTATCTATCAGATGCAGAACCTAAACTCTAATTTTCCTGAACTGAAAAGAGCAATTCTCTGTACATTTTATCACACAGCCTCTTATTAATGTGGTCTAAGATTAAAAAAAAAACACTTCAATATTTCAGTGAATCCATGATGATTTAGATCGTTAGATTTTTTAGCAGTTATATTACACAAGTGAAAAGAATATTATTCCACAAGAAATTAAGGACTGAAAAAAAGATATATATTCATTAAATTTAACAGTTCAATTCAGAAGCAACAAATTCTAAAAGCAATCAGAAGAAAGACCTTCAAGTATAAAGAAAAAGAAAGATGATTAAAGCAAGACTATCCTGCACCCACCAGAAATCATAGAAGGCATTGGAATAATATGTTTCAACAAGCAACAAGCAATGGAAGTCAGTTTGTAGTGCAGAATGACCTACCTGAAAATCTGAGCTTCATTATTCATGAAAAAAATGACACTCAATAAGGAGACATTTGAAATATTTTTTAAAAAGAAAACCAGAGCCAAAGAGATAATTTGTTGCCCTAACACTCCAAATAATAGAAATACAGGAAAATGGAATGAATACAGCATCCAAGCAACAGTAACAGTAAAAACAGAGAAATTAATAAACTTCTTTCTAAATATACAAAAGGAGACAGGGATGAAAGCATAAGTAGATGGGAATCTTGCTCTGGGTGTGGTGTCCATTCATCCAAACCTTGGTAGGGAATTCCCTTTAAAAAGACTAATATAAAGTAATTGAAGGCACATCATAACTATTTAAAGCAGAAGTGAGGGGAAAATATAACTTGAAAAAATCCCAATATAAAAACCAGATGAAAGAAAATATAAGACTAACTCTCACAATTTTAAATGTGTCTGAATTAAACAATCTAACAAAATGAAAAAGACTGGCAGATTAGATAAGAAAACAAAACTCTACAATATTTTGCTTAAAAGAAACACATTTTTAAAAAGACATAGACACATTAAAACTATAAGACTAAAAAAAGATTTATAAGATATCAAATGAATTTTAAGAAATAGGAGTTGCAAGTATGTGGCCCCAAAAAGCAAAAACAAACATTCAAAATTATGAAAGAATAAACAAGGAAACTATAGTATAGTTAAAATAACCATGGACAACAAACCAATATCACTAATAAATTACATGATCTGAATGACTTAGAACCAAAATTCATAAAGGTAACAGTATCTGAGTTTCAAGAAGACATATGCAATAATACAATAGTGACAGAGGTTTCAGTATCCCTCTTTCAGATTTGGATAAATGAAACAGAAAGCTAAACAGAAGAGGAAAATATGGAACTGAACAAATTTCTAGAGAAACTAGGATTAAAAAATTTGTGGCACCTTGCAAATGGGACAGTAAAAGAATGCATACATGTATAATTTAACAATTCCATATGGAATATTATATTATGTGTGTGTATGCATTTAACAAAAATTGACCATGTACTAGGGCCCAGAGCTATTGTTAACAAATACAAAAAGGCAGAAATAGGTTCTGTTTTACAAACTGTAATGCAATAAACTAGTCTAAATAAGCACAGAAGAAGAGATATTGAAAATTAGAGGGAAATGATAAATAGGAAACAAAAAAAAACCTAAAAATTATCAATTAAAAACTGGTTATCTGAAAATTAAATTGATAAACCCTTAGCTAATCCAGTTAAAAGCAAGCAGCAGAAAATCTAGTCAATAAAATAGCAAAAAGGAAAGGCGAAATCATAGCAAACCAGAAGAAATAAAAAGGATAATCAGAAAATTATGGACAATCATATGAACAATTGAGGAAACAAAAAAAGAGGGATATACTTTCAAAAATGTAAGTTACTTAAACCATTAGAAGACCAGTTAATAATAAATAATTCTTAAAAAAAAGAAAGAAAGAAAGAAAAGGGGAAAAAACATAGATCTAATGATATGGGAACTACCAAAACAAAATTCCTTGTCCTGCTAAACTCACAGGAGAATTCTATCACACTTTTTAAGAACAGTTATTATTATATTTCACAAATTGGTCTCAAAAATTGAAAAATAAATTACCTTACAGAATCCTTTTGTTAGACACATACATTTACTACCTCAACCAGGAAAAGATAAAATATAGAAGCAAGACTGTCAATCAATATCATTTATGAATTTTGACTAAAATTTTTTTTACACAATCTTGTCAAGCAAATTACAAGGATTTGTCTAAGAAATTATTTATTAAAACCAAGTGAGATTTATACTATGAATACAAAGACGATTCAACATTTTAAAAAACTAACAATCATATCAAAAAAATAGAACAATTAAGACCACAATAAATCAAAGCAGAAAAAGTCTTTAACAAAGTATAGCATTTTATGCTAAAAATCCTACAAAGTATATGCATAAAAGTATTTTTTTAATATCAGAAAAGCTCCTATCTAAAAGCAAACATCATATGTAATGGTAATATGCTATAACTTTTTCTGCTAAAAATAGAAATATAGGAAAAATGCCCATTCTTTCCAGTATTATTTAATATAGTTCTGGAAATGCTAACAACAGCAATAAATCAAGAAAAAGAAATTAAAAGCATACAATAGATCAGGAGAAGGTAAAACTATCCCTATTTGCTGATGCTATAAGAGTTTACTTGGAAAAATCCTAGGGAATGTCTATAGATATGCACTGAGACATCTGATAGCGGCAGCAAAGTAGCATGCTCTAAAATACACCCTCAAAAAATCAGCAAGATTTCTATATGAAATAACAAAACACAGGAAGCAATTATGGAAAGAAAAATATCTGGGATTGGCCTACTAAAGTACAGAAAAGACTTGCATAGATTCAATTACAAATGGTCCCTTAAAGAAATGAAAAACAACTTAAATACCTGAAAATATTCAATGATCATGGTTAGACCATGTCAAAATACTAAAAATGACAAAACTACCAAAATTAATTTATGCTGTTAATGCTATACAAATCAAATTGTCAAGAAGATACTTAATAGAAGTTGATATAATAATATCAATTTACTTGGAAAAACAAAAGATGTGAGAGCAAGATGAATAGCATTTCCAAACTTCAAATTATATTATAAAACAGCAGTCATTGAAACTATTTGGTATTGATTTAAAAAATAGATAAATGGAATAGATTAGATAAGGAATATTAAGAAATAATCAAATCCAATAATCTAATGCTCAATAAAGTAGAAAAATTATTTAGGAAAAAAATATTTAATAAAACTACTGGGAAAACTGGAAAATGGTCTAACAGATATTAGACTTATTTTATAATATAATCTAAATGAATATGATCCATATATTTAAAGTAAAACTATAAAAAATTAGAAAATAAACATATAATTTAATTCTCACAGACATGGAGATGTATTTTTGACCAAACAAACAAAAAAAAAAAAGAAGCAATTTATGAAAAAAAAAAAACTTCAATTATTTAAAACTAAAAAGATTCTATTACAGTTAGAATTAATATATTTAAGATAAAAAGGGAAGTGGTTCAATGGGGGAAAAATTTTTACAGACATGAATATATGCATATATTGAATATATGACTGTATATACAATTTGTGTACATATATATTTATATGTACATTATGTATATATATGCCATTTTATAACTAATATAATTTTATATAGACAGTTGTGTGTATATATGTTTATAAAACTGATAGTCATTACTCAATAGATAAATTGTCATTGGATATGAATAATTGCAAAGTATTCACAATTTCATGAAAGAAAACTCTAAGTACTTAATGCTAAGAGAAATGCACATCAAAACAGCTCTAAGATTTTACCTAACAATACCCTGCTAATTGACAAAGGTAACAAAAAAGGGCAAGTGGGTTGTAGAATAATAGTCACACTAATATATTGTTGGTGGAGCTGTGAAATATGACAGTTTTGGAAAGCAATTTAGAATATGTAAAATGACTTAAATGCTCAGACCCTGTGAATAATGAATGCCATAACTGAATTTATACCCCAAGAAGCCATTAATATAAAAAGAAAGGCTCAATTTACTCTAAAAAATTTATAGCAACATATAAATATATCCTATAAGCTGAGGATTTACTACATAAAATGTAATATATGAATGCACTGGAATATTACTGTGCTATAAGGAATGAGGGATGGGATGAACACAGAAAAGCACAGAAAGATATATATGAACTGATGCAGAATGAAGTAAGCAGAGACAAGAAGACAATATATATGATAATTATAACAATGTAAGTGTTAGGGATACATAACAAAAACAAAGTCAAATGTAAATGTAACAAAGTTATAAAAATGAAGCAGGTCTCAATTGAAAAGGCATTAGAGAATGCCCTTGTGGAGGCGAGACATGCATCAGTATTACACTGAACATGTTTTCAGGATTTTTCAATGCATTTATCAGTTGTGCGGTTTTGTTTTCCCTCTCTAAAAAAATACTATATGCTATATGAGATAAGTTTCTAAGAGGAGGAATGCAAGGAATACCTGGGGTAACTGTGATGATATAAGCAGAAGATATCAAAATAAAAAAACCTTACTTTTAAAAGAGCTATTAGGATATAAACTAATTTTCATTACTAGCTCTTAAAGCATCTTTGGGAACAACCTTAGTAGCAGTGAGGATGATAGGAATGCTATGTGTGGCTGGCTCATCTTTTCCCACATGGCTTTGTTTTCTTTTTTTTTAAGAGTTCTATATTTTGAAAGATTTTAAGTCTATGTAATTGGAAGAATATAAGCACTCATTATAATGACACCTTTTCAAAATGTTTTTTCTTAAATTTTTATGAATTAATGTTATATTAGTGCTTTTGTATAGGGAAACATTTTGTCTATGATGATGCCCTGATTGCAGAATAAAACATTTATTGGATTCTCAAGGGTATTTTGGGGATGTGTGCTTATAGTTATGAAGATCTGTCATCTTTTGGTTTATAAAATATAGCAAATTTATCATCATTATTCCTAAGGACCACTCTTTTATCCAATTTTTAAAAGGTTTTATGGATGTATTCTGCTTTACATTATAAATATTTATATTTCATTCTCACTCTGTGAGGTCTTTTCATAATAAAATAAAACTCAAAACTAACAATGCTGTGACCACATCTGAAAGTACATGAAACATCCTAAACCTCTAGTACCCTGCCAACTAATTTTATTTTTTTAATTGATAGAAATTTATTTTCTCTCCCTATCATTCCCTTACCCCATAAAATAAAAAAAGAAAAACAGATTCCTGGCAACAAATATGCAGAGACAAAGCAAAATAAATTCCCTCATTGGCTGTATACACTTACACACATACAAACATACATATTATATATACACATCAGTTGGTTGGTTATTTGGTTGGTTTGTGCTTGAAAAAACCAAAATTACATCACTGTCAGGATCAAAATATAATGTATCTAACTGTGGCTGATTAGGTAAATATGAATTTGGAAGGCTCTATCACAGGTTGGGCAAAATAATCCATGTGAATTTTTAAAGTAGAGCTGTCTTTCAATTTGTACATCTTGCGTTTCTTTTTGACCTACTGCAGTTCTGCTTTGTTCATAGAGCACATCTTCTTTGACGTGAATACATCATACTGAATAATCCTCTTGTCTTCCAATGTCAGAATTTTTCTTTTTTTTTTTTTCCTCCTAATTGATTCTCTTTTTTTTTTTTTTTTTTTTTTTTTTTTTTTTAATTTAATAGCCTTTAATTTACAGGATATATACATGGGTAACTTTACAGCATTAACAATTGCCAAACCTCTTGTTCCAATTTTTCACCTCTTACCCCCCCCACCCCCTCCCCTAAATGGCAGGATGACCAGTAGATGTTAAATATATTAAAATATAACTTAGATACACAATAAGTATACATGACCAAAACATTATTTTGCTGTACAAAAAGAATCAGACTCTGAAATATTGTACAATTAGCTTGTGAAGGAAATCAAAAATGCAGGTGTGCATAAATATAGGGATTGGGAATTCAATGTAATGGTTTTTAGTCATCTCCCAGAGTTCTTTTTCTGGGTATAGCTAGTTCAGTTCATTACTGCTCCATTAGAAATGATTTGGTTGATCTCGTTGCTGAGGATGGCCTGATCCATCAGAACTGGTCATCATCTAGTATTGTTGTTGAAGTATATAATGATCTCCTGGTCCTGCTCATTTCACTCAGCATCAGTTCGTGTAAGTCTCTCCAGGCCTTTCTGAAATCATCCTGTTGGTCATTTCTTACAGAACAGTAATATTCCATAATTTTCATATACCACAATTTATTCAGCCATTCTCCAACTGATGGACATCCATTCAGTTTCCAGTTTCTAGCCACTACAAAAAGGGCTGCCACAAACATTCGTGCACATACAGGTCCCTTTCCCTTCTTTATAATCTCTTTGGGATATAATCCCAGTAGTAACACTGCTGGATCAAAGGGTATGCACAGTTTGATAACTTTTTGAGCATAGTTCCAAACTACTCTCCAAAATGGTTGGATTCGTTCACAACTCCACCAACAATGAATCAATGTCCCAGTTTTCCCACATCCCCTCCAACAATCATCATTATTTTTTCCTGTCATCTTAGCCAATCTAATGTCAGAATTTTTCAATGCATTTATCAGTCAATTGATTTGATAGTTCTTTAGAGAGATCTTGAGAGTGTCCTTGTATTACTTTTTCTGGGATAATCTTTTAGGCAAACGTACATTTGAACTCTCTGCAGTAGAGTTTGAATGCTTGGCAGTTCAGCTCAAGAAAAGACCTCAGTGTCTGCCTATGGTACCTTATATTGCCAGGTGATTTTTATAATCTTCCTAAGATAATTCAAATGAAAAAGATTTCATTTCCTGGCATGGCACAGGCATAATATGTCCAGGTTTCACAGGCATACAGCAATGAGGTCCAGCATAACAGCTCTGCAGACCTTCATTTTGATAAGCAGCCTAATACCTCTTCTCTCCCACACTTTCCTCGAAAGCCTCCCAAACACAGATAGGTATGACAATTCATGTATCAAACTTATCATCTATATGTCTATTCCTGGAAAGGTAGGTGAAATTTTTCACAGACTTCAAAATCTATTCATTTGCTGTAACCATTGGTTCCATCTATTAATGTTATAGTGGAGAATCTCTGTTTTCTTGGATGCTAATTATCAGGTCAAATTTAGCACAAATAATCAAGAATAGATCCAGATTCTGTTACATTACAGCCCCAGAGATTACATTGAGCACACAATGGGTATACATATATACATATACATATATATATATACCCATATAATACAATACACATATGCATGTATCTGTATGGTATGTGTGTGTATATATATATACATATGTATGTATATATACATAGAGTGATATATATGTATATATCACTCTATATCCAAAATCAATCACCTCTGAGTCAAAAGGTGAATGGTATGTTTCTTTAGGGTTCTTCTGAAATCACGGATGGTCATTGTATTGATCATAGTTCTTACAGCTTTCAAAGAAAGTTCTTTGACTTTACAATGCTGCCATCACATTCAAATTGTTCTCCTGATTCTGTTTACTTTATTCTTCCTTGGTTTATAAAAGTTTTCAAATTCTCAAGGGTAGCTGTATTGTCTTCCACCTAACTCTTCAAGCTAAACATCCATAATTCTTTTATTATTCTCCCTGGCTCAAAATATTATTAAAATAACCTCCTCAATGCCCTCTGTGCCTCAAGTCTCCATTCCAATCCATCTTCCATTCAGATGCTAAAGCAATTTTCCTAAAACACAGATCTAACTATGTCCCTCTAATTCCAAATAAGCTCCAATGGTTCCCTTTTATATTCAGGATAAAATGAAAACTTTCATTTGTTCTTTAAAACCCCATTACAACCTTCCCAACTTATTATTCATTACTCTTCTCTACCCTATTTCTAGCCATATTGGTCTCATATATTATTAGGAGTTCACTGGAACCAGCAAAAACTGGTGGATTTCACATTTTTAGTGTGAAAATTTGCACCTTAGAAATCAGCAATAGCTACAAATTGTTTTTGTTGCTTCTCTAGGCTTATAAAGTGTTAATAACAAATTAAACTTGAAATGTGTATGACTCATGTCCCCCCTCCCCCCAGAGTCTGTTGTTACACATTTACCAGCACACTCTGATTTTGCTCTATAAACATTGTTTAAGATGAGCAGAGAGAGAGTATAGTGCTTAGGGAATAAAATCATCATCAGACTGGATTCCTAGGGAATGTAGGGTAACAACAACAACAACAACAACAACAACAACAGCAACAACAACAAAAAACATTAGTAATTGCATTCATATATCCCTTTAATAAGTTTTACAAGACATAGCTGAAAAATCACCTTCTACAGGAACTCTTTCCCAGTCTCTCAGCTAATAGTATCTTCTGCCTTCAAGTTGCTTTCTTTCTATACTCTATCTTCTGTTCATGGACTACGTTGTCTTCTTCATCAGACTATTAGATCATGGAAGGCAGTGAATGTTTTTCTTTTTCCTTGTTTTCCCAAAATTCAGTGCAGTGCTTGGCATCTGATAAGCCTTTAAAAATGTTTTTCCTGTCTCCCCATGTCTCTATCCTCATCTCTGCTTTACGTTCCAAGCAAAATCTTATCTTCTACAGGAAATCTTTCTCAATGCTTCATGATTCTAGCACTTTCGCCTTTCTTACCTATTTCCTATTTATTCTGTTGATAGGATATATAACAGGCTTGTACACAAATGCTCCAAGAGGGCAGGGACTGTCTTTTTTCCCTTCTTTTGTTTTCCTATTCCTTAACATAGTTCCTGGAACATAGTAGATACTCAATAAATGTTTATTGAACTAATTGACAGATATGGTGTGTGTCAGAGTACAGTGGAATGTTACATTTTTATTGTTAGAATCTAGCCTTATCTTCAATCACTCCAAAATTACATTAGCATTTTTGAGTCATATTAAGCTTAAAATCCATAAAACTCTATCAATATTTTAGGAAAAAGAAAGCTATTGTCTAATCATGGTGACAGGATAATAGTGCCCTGAAGTGAAAAAAAAAAAAAAAAGCTTAGTCTTTCTACAAATTTATTAAACTCTGTCTCAGTTTCCTTAACTGCATAATGGGGACAATTACTGCATCTATCTTTCAGAGCTTTTGTGAGGATCAGATGAAGTAATATTTGCAAAGCATTTAGCACAGTGCCTGGCACACAATAAGAAATTCTTAATTAATGCTTGTTCCCTTCCTGTTACTCCCTACCTGCTGCTCTCCTACTTTTCTCTATCCCTTTCATGCACCACCTCTTTACCTCTATCTTTAGAATCCCTAATTTCCTTTAACACGTAGATCAAGAACTCCCTTCTATATAAAAATCTTTCCCAATTCTCCAGCTGTCAAAGGCCTAGCTCTCCCTTTTAAAACTTGTACATATCTCATAAATATCTATATATGTACATGTTTTCTCCCTATAACATAAGCTCCTTACATACCCATATTGTTTCACTTTTACTTGTATGTCCCGTGCTTAATACATAGTAGATGCTTAACAAAATGTGTTGATTGATTCTTACATGGAATGATCTCAATTATTTTTCATTAACCAAGTCATCCTCCTCTGCCATGTCCCTTCAGCTTATCAATGTACTCTCTAGATTGAAGGTGGTACCTAGAACTGAACACAGCATTCCAATGTGGTCTAACAAAGCTGAAAATAATAAAATTCCAGAGAATATCTTCATCTGGATGGGGAATGTAGGGGAGAAAAGTGGGGAATTAGAAACCAGCAAGATGGTAGAGAAATATAAAGAGATGCTATCCCAATCCCCTTCAAGTGAGGTCTGTATTGGACACTAAGTAGGATGGGAGAATCACTGCCTATCTAAAATCATTTCTATACCTGGCCCTAAATATAATACAATATAAGCTAACTGATTGTCCACAGCTACTAACCAGGGAACATCCTACACTCCAATTCTCCTGCTATAGTTAGGGGGAAATGAGAACAAAAATATAAAAGTATAAATACTTCAGACAACAAAGAACTCCATGTTTTGTATCTACGTCTTTGATTCAAGGAGGAAAAAATTCCTAAGACTTTGGTAGCTGTGGGTGCTGTGCCTCTGGCCTTCCTACAAACTTTACTGTTCCCATCTCAGGTATACAACTTAAGAAGAAATGCCATGCTTCTAGGAGTGAAAGCAGTAGGAATCATTGGTTCTTTCTCCCTTTTTGTCTCTTTCCTGATCCACTTTTCCCTCCACTTGCTACATTTCCAAATGGACTATTCTTCTCAAAAGACTTCAATGACCCCTTCTCAAACAGGGCTTTGACCATGTGATTCATTCCAATAATGTTGACCCTGGCGATACAAGTGCAAAGCAAAGCAGCAGGTTTCAGCTTGTAATAATAAAATCTTACATTTATATCATTCCTTAACCTTTTCCAAGAGCTCTTTTACATCCATTATCTCATTTTTATCCCTCTCTTGGCACTGCCCTTAACCTTGAGAGTGGGAATTAAAGAATGCAGTAGAGATTAACAAAGAATGATTGACCTAGTTCAGCAGAGATGGCATGAAGCAAATACATTGGGGAAGGACTGCAATATCTGACTGGCACACTAAAATTCAGATGTCATTCAGCTATTTTGGGAGCCATACCACATGTGTGCAGAGATGAATGTCGGCTCTGTTCCCTGGAATTGATTACTATAAAACCAAACTTAAGTATTTGATGGAATTACATTGCAACACATGTAGCAAAAAGAAAAGGCCACATTATTCAATGGAATATTGTGAACTCAGAATCCTAGATGTGGAAATGAAGGGAGCTTATGGGTCCTCAAGTCAAACCTCAGTTTTCAGATAAGGAATAATGCCCTAAAGGGTTATGTGACTTCCCACTGTCACACAGGTGCTTGAGCCAAAGTTCAAACTGTGTTCTTTTGCTTTCAACTACAACATTCCCGCATCCAACTGCCTCCACCATGCAGCTAAACTACTTAATTCACTGTTTCTAGATTTATAGAGACTTCTTGTTTAAAATAAACTTTTTGGGGGGTGGAGGAATAAAGAATAGGAGAAACATATGTAGTGTAGACTCTGAGAATTACTCTTCCAACTCACACTTAGCTAGTATATTTTGGGTCTCCAAAAGATGGTAACCATTTCTACTGTCAGGGTTCTAATAGCAATCATAAAGCATTATGGATTCTAATGTTATACCTCATGAGCTCCCACTAGATTGTCTCCTATTATATACCTAGGTGATATTACCATGATATCAATTAACCAATTTATATCAATCATCTTTTACAAAGAGATATTTATAAGGAAGCTCCAACAAAAGCAACATTATCATTCTAAAACTCTATAACTCTTTCTCCCATAAGTACAGAAAATCCAAAATATTTATTGAGTTCTTGACATAGTAAGTAATCTCATAGTTAGAAAGCCCATGTGGCAAACCTCCAAAAAATTTTTTTCTTCTCATATAGAATCTTTGTGCAGCTCCCCTGAGATATATGGAATTCCCTGCAAACCTCCAAAGGTTAGAATTCTTATAGAGTACTGAAGCTGCCACTTCTGCCTAGTTTGTCCTCAATTCCAAATATAGATGTTACCATCAATCACTCTTTTTCCAGGGACATTCTTACTGTTTCTGATAGAAGGTTCCATCTCTTGATTTTTCAAAGTGTGTAAGTCTCCCTTTGGCCAGGGTTGGGGGGGGGGGGGGGGCAAAGTTTCCTTTCTTCAGAAATAAGCAATTTTATTTCAATGACCTGGATGAAACTGTTCGAGCAGTAGGCTAGCTTTGTATGTTAATCCCCAATTCTATACTATCTTGCTGTTTTTATCTAAACCCCACAGCGTCTGACTGATTCTCTTCAATCAAAATCAATATATTTTTGTGTAGCATCTTATTTCATATAGTTACTTAAAGAATGTCCCTTCTTCAGAATTGAATAAGAACTTGTCTATGCCCAGTTTACATCTTTTGATTGATTGATTCAATAGAGGTGTCTAGGGGTGTTCACACTTATTTTATATTTTTAATTAATTCTATAACTCAATCAAAGAGTGATTCTTATCTGATAAAATTACTGGGATATATAGTTTATTTTAGTAACATTAATTGAGATTGACTGATTCAGTTAAGAAGTCTAAGGACTCCCTCATCCTTATAATAAAAAATAGGAAGAAACAATTCAATTCAGTAATTCAACAAATTTGTGCAAATTGCTTGATATATATTTAGTTCCACACAGATTTTTAAAACCTACATTCTATGGTTTCAAAGAGATTATAATCTAGCAGGAAAAAGAACCATGGAAATTATTTGATTGTATACATAGGGATTTGAAACAGGAGAATAAGAGATTTGAGAATACAAATAAAGTAAAAGAGCTGGGTTTCAAAAACCAGAGAAAGAAATTTAATGTTAAAAATGTTAAGAGAGGCCAATCAAAAATTAGATAAGATTGAGAAGTCTAATTTGTCTATAGCCAAGAGTGTATAAAGAATGTCAGAAAAAAATGAATTAGATCTGAATTGTAGAAAGTCTGGAATTGTACATCACATTTATTGGAAAATGAGGAGGTACTGAAGGTTTTTGTACATGGAAATGCCATGGTCAGACGATTCAATAAGAAAGTTAATGTAGTAAATTTTTGAAGGATGGAATGGAGAGAAGAAAGACTATAAGAAGGATCAGTAATGGGGAGACCATTACAATAGTGCTGGTGATAGAAAATGAAGAACTGAAATGGAGTAGAAATAATAAAAGTAAAAAAGCAAGGACATATGTGAGATATACTGGCATTATTTTGTTCAATTTTTTCAGTCATGTCTGACTCTTTTGGGGTTTTCTTGACAGATGCTAGAGTGTTTGTCATTTTTTTTCTCTAGCTCATTTTACAGATGAGGAAAGTGAGACACTGTTAAGTGACTTGCTCAGGGCCACACACCTACTAAGTATCTGAGATTACATTTGAATTCAGGTCTTCCTGACTTCAGGAACTTTATCCACTTTGCTACCTAGCTGCCTCTAAAAGATAATAGTGACACTGATGAAATGTGTAAAATAGAAAGAAAAAGAAATAAATGCTGATATCTGAGTTTGGGGTCCATATGACTAAAAAGTCAATGGTGCCAGCATTAGAAACATTAAAACTATTAGCAAAGAACAGATTTTGAGGAGGCAATGAACCCATTTTTTGATTTTGATGTACCCAAGGTCTCACATAGAGTTCTCTATCAGACAGATGGAAACATGGATTGAAGTTTATGGGAGGAGGCATAGGTGGATCTGGATTTTAAAGCTCTCCATGTGGAGAGGATAACAGAGGTTATTGGATCAAGTGATATTTCCAAGAGTTGGAAAAAAGAGAAAATGGCAGAAGACTGAGCTTTAGGGAATGGCTACCCCTAGGAGGCAGTAGTAGGAGAAGAAATCAGTAAAAGGAAAAGCATAGAATGATCAGAGCATGCAAATGAGATAAATGTATCAAAAGGGAGAAGGGTGATCAATAACAGCTAACATTTATACAATTATGTCCTAACATAAGATGCTAGAAGACAATATATCCAGTAAGCTAGAAAAGAACTCCATCTTCAAAGTACCCACTGTAAGCCTTACTTGCCCATGTGCCATCATAATCATTCCTTACTAACAATGCCCAATCAATACTCAAGGACCTCACAATTTACCTTGCTATTGCTTCTTAAGGGTTGCCAGGCTTTTTGATCTGCTCTGCAGCTGAACTCTCTTATATGTGGAGTTTCTTCTAATTAGAATATGAGCTGTTTGAGAACAAGGACAATCTCAATTTTCTCTTTATATTTTCGTTAGCTCAATGCTTTAAACCTAGTAAGCTTTTAATAAATGCTATTTTACTCCATTGCATACTTCATAAATATTTATTTACAAAGGATGTGTGGATAAAGGAAAGCAGGAGTCTTTTCTGGATAAAGACCAAAGTACAAAGCAGGAGAGCAGTGACCACACCTCTCCCTGGATTACACTATCTTGTAGGCACTGAAAATATACAGACCCCTCAAAAAAACAATACAACAACTAGCTGTGAAAACAGCAGGAAAAAATAAATAAATAAAAATAAAAAAAACAATCTGAAGCTAAGAGCAGTATATCCACTCCCATCCTACTCTCCAGTGAGCAGAGCTT
The DNA here is from genome assembly GCF_902635505.1 of Sarcophilus harrisii. Taxonomy (NCBI): domain Eukaryota; kingdom Metazoa; phylum Chordata; class Mammalia; order Dasyuromorphia; family Dasyuridae; genus Sarcophilus; species Sarcophilus harrisii. Next base: position 390,976,191 of record NC_045428.1, on the reverse strand, counting down.
AACTTTAGCTTCAAAAAACTTTAGCTTCAAGACAGATTGGTAAAAATGAGAAAAAAAAAACTATTATGCTGACAAGGAAGATTTAAACACAAATTTGGTGGTGTGGGGTAGGGTGGAATTTGTAGGAGGGGATTACAAGCAAAGATGGACACAAAACCAATAAGAATACCTGAAAGAGTTAAAAGAGAAAGATAAAAGTAATAAAGAGAAAATTGGGAAAATAAATGAGTGTAGTGTAAGGAATTTATGAAAAAGGAATTAGCATCTTGGTAAAAAAAAAAAAAAGATAAGTCATAGAAAATATTGAATAAAATAACATCTTAAAATCAGAATTAGCCAAAAAGAAAAAGAGAGAGCAAGATACAATAGCTCATTGAAGAAAATATTTCCTTTAAAATTGGAATTGGGCAAGTAAAAGCAGATAACTCCATAAAACATCAAGAAACAAGAAAACAAAGTCAAAAGAATGAAAAAATAGAAGAAAATGTGAAATTTTTATTAGAAAAAAATTACTTACTTGGTAAATAGATTGAGGAGAAATAATTTAAAAAATATTGCACTCACATGAAAGTCATGATTCAAAATTTAAAAAAAAAGAGTGTATACCAATCACCTCCTGAAAGAGATCTGAAAATGAAAACTACCAGAAATATTATAAGCAAATTTCAGAATTCATAAGAGGAGAAAATATTGCAAGTAGAAAGAAAAAATTCAAATATCATAACACCAAACAGGACCACACAAGTTTTAACAACTTCCACATTAAAGAAACAAAGGATTGTAATGTATTTTAGAAGTCAAAGAGTGAAAATTACAACAAAGAATAACCTACCCATCAAAATGGAATATAATCCTGGAAGCAGGAGAAGGGTAGATAGAATTTAACTAAATAGAGGACTTTCAAACACTACTGATAGAAAGAGTAGAACTGAATAAAAAATTTCACATTCAAATAAAAGACTCAAGAGAAGCACAAAAAAGGTAAACATGAAAGAGAAACTATAATATGATTTTGTTTTATTAATATTAAATTATTACATTAAATAATATTAAAATAATGTTAAACCATATTGTAATATAATTAATTATAATATATATAAATTATATCAGGTTAATAAGGTTAAACTATTTATATTAAATTTATAGAAGGTAAGGATGCAATACCTTAGAACTTAATCATTATAAGGGCAGCTAAAATCAGTCTATATAGACAAAGGGCACAGGAGTGAGTTGATTATGTTGAGATAATTTCATAAAAAATGAAAAAAGATCATTGATAATGGATCATAAAATTATAAATTTTAGTACGGAACCTTAGAAGTACTCTAAACCAATACTTCATTTTACAGATTAAGAAAATGAGAGACTGAGATATTAAATAACTTTTACAAATTCATACAGGTGACAGATAGAGATGGGAGTTGATGTCAGATTCTCTGACTATAAATCCAATGCTCTTGAATTCACTGGCTCAGAAATAACATCTGATAATGCATTCATTATCTCCAGGTATAACTCGTTGACTTGAATTCATGGAATATAACTACATATTCTCTTACTACAGTCTTAATGGTTTCAATTTCCTATTTACCATTTTTAATATCTTTCCAGCCCAATGATCATTTTCCTTTCCAGAGAAAATGGAAGAAGCAAATCGTCCTTCCTTTTCTTCATCTGCTACTTTTCAAACCATCCTGAGCATCAGCCATACAGCTTTTTTTCTTCCTCCTCTTTTCCACAGTATAGCTAAAAATTCTTTTCATTATCCTAAGCTGTAATCTCCACCCTTTATTCATTTTATACTTTAGCAATCCTAACATTTTACAACAAGAAAGTTGTCATATTTTTGTGTGCATAGTCTATTACTCCCGTGATATTATCATTCTTGTGTCTTTCCAAAAATCCAACTTGGTTGAATAATTCCATGTTAATTGGACTTCTTTTCATTTGAAAGGTTATTTGGTTTTCTTTTTCTTCTTTTTATTGAGGCTTCTTGATGGTACATTTACATTTAGCATAGAACATTCCTTTGTAACACAAAGAGCACCTGAAAAGGTACATCTTATGCTACACCTGTAGTCGACCACTTATTTATCTAGAAATGAGAGACATTCTTTGACTCCTCTGAAGTTATAATTGTCAAATTGATCAGATATCTCAAATAAATCAATGCTATTTTCCTTTGGTTTTGTAGTTCTCCTTGGACAAGTTTCCCTATTCTTCCTCATTGGAATCATCATATTTACATATTAAGAATTTTTTTTTCTTTTTAATTTTCTTTTCCTCAAAAGCTGATTATCTCTGGACAGTTTTAAGTCATGGTAACCTCCCTACTCCTTTCCTAGATATTCACTGTCACCAAATCCCAACCTAACCTCTACATTTTTTAAAAATCTTTCTTCCTCCTGAATGTTAATATGAAATTATCCTTTTTCCCCAAGGTCTCCATTGTTTCTACTTCCTCTTCATTGGTCAAAATCAAATCCAGAATAGCATTTTCCTCATTGTTTCTTCTACCATTTAATAGATCATTAATTTTTTTCTCCTCTAAATCCAGTGCTCTTTCTACTAAATCACTTCTCTTTTTAAAGCTGGCATTTCTTTTTAAATAGTATTAAAAATTAGATTTAATTGCATTTATAGTCTACAAAGGTCAAGAGAAAGTGCACTGTAGGAGCAGAAAGAAATGTTAAGTATGTAATTGAGGGGAGGACAGGGAGAACAGTTGAGAGTTCAACAGCCAAGTAAAACAGAGTGAGAGACTGTTAGTTACCAAACATATGTTGAGCACCTATTATTTGCAGAACATGCTACAAGGGTTTCTCTACTGGTTATTAGCTCATCTCTGATCAATGAAACCCTTTCAGAATAAATAGGATATTGGAGATAGTTAAATGATAGGAGAAAAGTAATTTTAGCAAAAAAAAAAAAAAAAAAAAAAAAAAGAATGGGAAAATTAATCCAAAGCATGAAATGACAGTTTTGGTGAAAGTGCAATTTAATTTAATTCCCAAACCCATAAGTACCAGCTATATTCAAAGCTTTATGCTAAATTGTTTATGACACAAACTCTGCTCTGAAGTAGCTTATAGTCTAGCCAAGTTAATACTTATATAAGTAAGTGTGATATAGGGCAAAGCAAGATAAATAAAAAGAAGTCCAGACAAAACATTACAAAAAACTCTGAAGAAGAAGAAATTAATTTCATTGGGCTTGGATGTTAAGAAGTGAGACAACAAATCAGAGATGGCTTTATAAAAATTGAAAAAGGGAGGGATTTCAACAGTGATACAGAAAGAGATATTTTATTTGTACATATCTTTGTTGTTTAGTCTTTCAATCATTTTCAACTCTTCATAACTCCATTTGGGATTTTCTTGATAAAAATAACGGAGTGGTTCTCTATTTCCTTATCAAACTCATTTTACAAATGAGCAAAGTGAGGCAACCTAGATTACATAAGTGATTTGCCCAGGCTCATTCAGCTAATAAGTATATGAGACCAGATTTTAAACTCAGGAAGCTGAGTCTTTCTAATTTCAGACCTGGCTCTATCCACTGCATCACCTAACCTATACACATATGCATATGTTAAAATATGTTATATAACATATGTGACTGTGTGTGCATGCATGTGTGCACACTCATGTTGTCTCCTTTGATGAAATGTAAGCTCCTTGAGGAAAGGGTCAGTTTTGCTTCTATGTTTGTACATCTAATACCTGACACACAGACATGTAGCAGGTACTTATTAAATGCTTGTTGATGGATAGACTTCCTCTGGCTTTGTTCTCAGGAATTTTACTCTCTACTTAACCTCTGGGGCAAGGCCCATCATAATGGAAGCAGCAAAACTACTTTAATACAGATAATAGAATTAAATTGTGTATGGACTCTATAAACAGAATGTTTTTAAACTGGATACAAACTTGACTCTTTCAAATATTATAATGGACATGGGAGTTCATGATATAGGTACTTATTCTTTCCAGTGGTATAAATGTCAAATTATTCATCCTTTCCATTCCATACAGTTATTGTTCTTAGACTCACATAAATGCTGTTGAGCTTCTACCTGACATCTAGAGGTATGTCTCTGGGTCATTTAACATTTTGTAGCTGTGCAGCTCTTGGGCTGTCAGTACAAAAAATGACATCTAGTGTCACAAAGGACCTAAGGCTCATTAACAGGGTCAACCCCATTGAAGTCCCCAACTATTATCAAGGCAAAATGGATAGGCTTTTTTCTCTGTCTTCTCACCCTTCAACTGAATTTTCCATAGTAGCAGTAGCAGTAGCAGTTGCAGTAGCAGTAGCAGTAGCAGTAGTAGTAGAAGTAGTAGTAATAGCAATAATGGTGGTGGTGATGGTGGGAGGAAGAAATATTATGTATTGAGGGGAGAACAAGGAGAGTTATCTGGAGTTCAATATCCAAGTAAAATAGGGTTTTAAGAGTAAAACATAATGAGTACTTAATATTTGCAGAACATTCTACAAGGATTTTTTTTCTGGTTGTCAGCTCCTCTCTGATCAATGAAAACCTTTCAGAATAAATGGGACATGAGGGTATAGATACTTAATGAATGATTATTGAATTTAGTTTAACTCATCTTGTTTTCCCTTCAAAGTTGGTCTTTATTTCCCTCCAAAACTTTAAGTTCCTGTTTTTGCTTTTTCTTTCTATCCCCAGGGCTACAAACAGTACCTGGCATGCAGGAAGCACTTAATAAATACTTGTTGGTTAATTGATCATTTATTATTAAGTGCAGAAACTAAGTCTTTTTACTTCTTCATTAACACCTGGTAAGTTGTTCTAACATATTAGAAGATAAGTAAATGTTTGTAATTGTTAATGAGGCATATGGAATAGTAAAAGAAACACCAAAATTGGACTCAAATGACCAATGCCCAAGTCCTGGCTATCTCTTTACTAGCTGTGCAACTGTGGAAAAATAAACCTTTTAAACCTCATCAATAAAATAGACAAAACATTTATGTCACTTACCTCTCAAAGTTATTAGGTAAAGTATTTGAAAATATTAAAATGGTGCATGAATGTATTCTTATCCCTTTTTAATCTGACTTTACCTACATAAAATATGAGTACCATAGCCAAACTTGAGATTCATTATAAGACTTTTAACTCCCAATATATGACCTTGATTGAATTGAATGAAAAAGAAATAAACCTTCTCCATCCCACACAAAACATAAATAAAAGGGATAATAAAATAGGTCATATAGTTCAATTCTATCAGTTTTACAGTTGAGGAAATCTAGCCTTAGAATCACATAGTCACACAAAAGCAAGGATGTTGGGGGTCCCAATTTAAATGTGGGATGTAGGGCCCATCTGTCTCTCCTAATGGACTAGGAATAGACCTTGTTTATACATATTTAATTAACCTTCACAGTTAGTTTTACTTTGGGACGTATATAAAGTCATTTAACCTAGATTTCAGGAGAAGAGACACCACAGAGTCACATGTTCTGGGGGCAATTCACAGACTTGCCTGGGATGAGCAGTAATGTGTAATTGTTCATAAAGGAAGTGTCAGTGTACTGAGAAACCCCTTTAACAAATTATTAATGAAAGTGAGTTGTATGATCAGAGCCAAGGGTAAAGATGACAAAATTTGTAGTAGTGAGAAGAGACTCAGGTTGGGGAGGGGCACAGGGAAGTCTGGGAAGGTAAAAATGATAATAGTTTGGGTAAGAGGTCACAAGAGGTTACATTCAGGCAATTTGGACAACAATTTGTGAAAGGGCAGGGTTCCATCCCCCCTCCATAGCATAGGTTATGTCACTTTTTCCTTCCTATGTCAGTCAGAGCCTGTGCTAAGCATTAGGAATACAGAAAAAGACAAAAGGCAAGCCCTTGTATTTAAGGAGATTTTAGTGTAAAGGGAGATGTCAGTTTGCAACAATAAGGTACAAAGAAGCTTTATAAAGGATAAATTGAAGATAATCAACAGAGGGAAGGCACGGGAATAAGGGGGAATTAAGAAAGGCTTTCTGTAAAAGGCAGCTGTAAAAGGTATAAGTGAATACAGTGTCAGCCCTGGAGTCAGAAAGATCTGGGTTCAAATGCAGCCTTGGACACTAACTGTTACTTAACTTGTATTTGCCTCAATTTCCCTGAACTAAAAAATGGGGATAATAATAGCAACTACATCCAAAGGTTGTTGCGAAAATCAAATGAGAAAATATTTGTAAAGCCTATAATAGAGTCTCTGGCATAGAATAGATACTATATAAATTGTAGTTGTTATTTTTATTATAAAAGATGGTATTTTTAGGTGGAACATCAAGGAAACCAGGAAAGCTGGAAGGTGGAGATGAAAAGGGAGAGAGTTCCAAACAAGGGGAAAAGTTGGTGAAAATGCTCAGAGTTGAGACATAAAGTATCTTCTGCAAAGAAAAGCAAGGAGGTCAGTGTCATTGGATTGAAGAATCCATGAAAGTAGATAAGTGGTGCGAGAATCTAGAAAGTGAAGGGGAAGGGGAAGATTGTGAGGGGTTTTAAACATTAAACAAAGAATTTTATATTTGATCCTGTAGGTGAGAGAAGACTATTGAAGTTTATTGAGGAGGGCAACATGGTCAAATCTTCATTTTAGTAGGTTCACTTTGACAGCAGAGTGGAGGATGAAATGGAGTACAGACAGATTTGTGGTAAGAAGACAGGTCTATTGAGGACTTATATCAGGGTTATAGGCAGTGTCAGAGAAGAGAGGTGAGAGAAGACAAAAGAGATATTCTGAAAGTAAAATAGAAAAGACTTTGATAACAGATTGGGTCTGGGGAATGAAAGTAAGGAATCAAGGATGACGCCAAGATTGCAAGCTTCAATGATATGGCAGTTAAGTTATAGTATGTGATTGTAATGGAATACTCTTATTCTATAAGAAATGATGATCTCAATAATCTTAGAAAAACATGGAAAGGTTTGCATGAAATAATAAAAAGCAAAATGAGTGGAACCTAGAGAACATTATCTACAGTAACAGCAATATTGTTTTAAAAATAACTTTAAGTGAAAAAGTTATTTTGACAATTGTAAATACCAAATCAACTATAAAGAACACAAAAAAGATGTTATCTACAATCAGAGAAAGAAATGATAAATAAAAGCATGCATACATATGTATATACATACATATATATTATATATGTGTGTGGCTGTATGTATGTGTGTGCATACCTATTTGTGTCTAACGGTAGCCATCAGAGGGATGGAAAGAGGGAAGAAAAAAAGAAATTTACATGATAATGTATATTTGAAAGAAATGGTAACATGCACATAATACATTTGCAATTTCATGTGCTATCATCTTTTTATTGTACTAAGTCATAAAAAGCTTATTTTATTTCATAAATTACAAATAAAATTTTTTTTAAAAAAAGAAGAGGAGAACATGTGTGGAAAAAATAATGAGTTCAATTCTGGATATGTTAAGTTTGAGATGGCTACAGGATATGAAGTTAGCAATTTCCAGTAAACAATTGGAAATATGAGACTGGATGTCAATAGAGAGATTAGAACTGAATAAATGTATTTGAGAATCATCAGCATAGATATAATAATTGAATCCATGATGTTGCTGAAATCATTATCTGAAGTAATAAAGAGGAAAAAGAGAAAGAGGAAATCTAAGAAATCGCCCTGTGGGCAAAGACTGAGGAATAGTCTGACAGAAGGAAAAACCAAGAGAGATAAATGTCCCATAGATCTCAAGAGAAGAGAATATCCAGGGAAAGAGAGGGGATTGATGGGCACAGAGAAGTCAAGAAGGATGAAAATTGATTTGGCAACTAAGATGTTGTTAGTGGCTTTGGAGAACCAGACTAAAAAGAATTTTTAAACGATTGAAAGAAAAGTAAGTGAAGATATCAATTATAAGAAGTTTAGCTTAAAAAGTAAGGATATGGGACGATAGCTAATGGGGATGGTCACATCAAATAAGGGTTTTTTGAGGATAAAAGAAACATGAGTATGTTTGTAGGCATTAGGAGAAGAGCCAGTAGACAGAATAAAGATAAGTAACAGTAAAAATGAAAGAGAGGGATAATCTATTGGAGAAAATAAGATGGAATGGGATCACTTGGCCATAGAGAAGGGTTAGACTTGGCAAGAAGAAAGAGAAACAATAGTGAAAGGGAAGATAGTGGCAGAAGGCATCTGAGTGATGTGAGATAAGAAACAGGGGAAAACAAGCTAACTCTGTGAATGACCTTAATTTTTTTTAGTGAAATATGAAGTAAAGGTCGAAAGGAGCTGGTGAGGCAAAGCTATGGAAGGTTTGAGAAGAGATAAAATTGTTTTAAACAGAAAAGTCACTATGATGAGTTGAAGAATGAATAAATTAAGAAACGTAAAGAGATTGTTTTGTGGCAGTGAGGTCCCAGTTGCAGTCACATAACAAATTTGTAGTAGATACAATTGGCACAGTTTTTTTATTTGCTCCACTTTCATTGGACAGCATATGAGTAGGTATGAAGCCAGTGAATTATGTGAATAATCCAGAGTTAAGCGAAATTTGTCAGGTCAATGTCAGTGAAAGGATAAGAGGACAACGAATTTAAGAAAAGACAAAAAAATAGTTTAACTGGTTCACTGAGAGTTCAAGACGGTGAAGCATCTAGCCAGTACAATTGTGATGGCCCTGGGAAAAATCTAAAAGGTCAAAAGATTGATAGCCATTGGTGACAACAAAGAACAAGAACTGGGTTGACAAGGAAGAGAGAGATGGAATAACAACAAATTGTGGCCAAATAAAGGAATTATTTCAGAATTTATAAACATACAAGTAGAACATTTTTTGAAGATGGCAAAATCAAGAATATGAACACCTCTCTTTGTAGCTGAAGTGGAGTGAAAGAAAGGATCGTGGGAAATAAACAAATTGAGGAACTTTGAGATTAGGGAACTTGAGGGAACATCTATATGTATATCTCCTATTAAGAGGGCAAGAGTTGAGAAAAGAAAAGCTCTGAACTTATTAATGAGAAAGGAAATTGTCCTGAAAGTCTGTAGAAAACAGTTACCACCATCCTGATTGGGTGATAAAATAAGGAATGAATAAACCTCAGAGGAGGAAATGTCTCTGATTGATGGTGGTAGAGGGAAAGCCTGGAAGTAGAAAGGGATATCCAACTTCTCCCCTTCAATAAGTCAGTCAGCAGTATCAGAGGAAATGCAACCAGTACTGGAAAGGATGGCTGGAATGCAGGGCTGGTTCAATATTAGGAAAAATATCAATATAATTGGCCATATTAATAGCCAAATTAACAAAAAACATATGATCATCTCAATAGATGCAGAAAAAACATTTGATAAAATCCAACATCCATTCGTATTAAAAACACTTGAGAGTATAGGAATAAATGGACTTTTCCTTAAAATAATCAGCAGCATCTATTTAAAACCATCAGTAAGCATCATATGTAATGGAGACAAACTGCAACCATTCCCAATAAGATCTGGAGTGAAACAAGGTTGCCCACTATCACTGTTACTATTTAATATTGTATTAGGAACGCTAGCTTTGGCAATAAGAGCTGAGAAAGAGATTAAAGGAATAAGAATAGGCAATGAAGAAACCAAATTATCACTTTTTGCTGATGATATGATGCTATACTTAGAGAACACCAGAGATTCTACTAAAAAGTTATTTGAAATAATCCACAACTTTAGCAAAGTTGCTGGTTATAAAATAAACCCACATAAGTCATCAGCATTCTTATATATCACTAACAAAATCCAACAGTCAGAGTTACAAAGAGAAATCCCATTTAAATCAGAAACTTTATAAGAAAAACTACTAGGAATCTATCTGCCAAGGGAAAATCAGAAACTTTATAAGAAAAACTACAAAACACTTTCCACACAAATTAAGTCTGATCTAACTAACTGGAAAAATATTAAATGCGCTTGGATTGGGCGAGCAAATATAATAAAGATGACAATACTACCTAAACTAATCTATTTATTTAGCACTATACCAATCAGACTTCCCAAAAACTATTCTGATGACCTAGAAAAAATAACAAAGTCATATGGAAAAACAAAAGATCAAGAATTTCAAGGGAATTAATGAAAAAAAAAATCAAATGAAGGTGGCCTAGCTGTACCAGATCTAAAATTATATTATAGAGCAGCAGTTACCAAAACTATTTGGTATTGGCTAAGGAATAGATTAGTTGATCAGTGGAATAGATTAGGTTCAAGGGATAAAACAGTCAACAAATATAGCAACCTAGTCTTTGACAAACCCAAAGATCCCAGCTTTTGGGATAAGAACTTACTGTTTGATAAAAATTGCTGGGAAAATTGGAAACTAATATGGCAGAAACTAGGCATTGATCCATACTTAACGCCGTACACCAAGATAAGGTCAAAATGGGTTCATGACCTAGGCATAAAGAATGAAATTATTAATAAATTAGAGGAACATAGGATAGTTTACCTCTCAGACCTGTGGAAGGGGAAGGTCTTTATGACCAAAGCAGAACTAGAGATCATTACTGATCACAAAATAGAAAATTTCGATTATACCAAACTGAAAAGTTTTTGTACAAACAAAACTAATGCAGACAAGATTAGAAGGGAAGCAATAAACTGGGAAAATATTTTTACAGTCAAAGGTTCTGATAAAGGCCTCATTTCCAAAATATATAGAGAATTAACCTCTAATTTATAAGAAATCAAGCCATTCTCCAATTGATAAATGGTCAAAGGATATGAACAATTTTCAGATGATGAAATTAAAACTATTACTACTCATATGAAAGAGTGTTCCAAATCACTATTGATCAGAGAAATGGAAATTAAGACAACTCTGAGATACTACTATACACCTGTCAGATTGGCCAGAATGACAGGAAAAGATAATGCAGAATGTTGGAGGGGATGTGGGAAAACAGGGACACTGATACATTGTTGGTGGAATTATGAATACATCCAGTCATTCTGGAGAGCAATTTGGAACTATGCCCAAAAAGTTATCAAACTGTGCATACCCTTTGATCCAGCAGTGTCTCTACTGGGCTTATACCCCAAAGAGATACTAAAAAAGGGAAAGGGACCTGGATGTGCCAAAATGTTTGTGGCAGCCCTGTTTGTAGTGGCCAGAAGCTGGAAAATGAATGGATGCCCATCAATTGGAGAATGGTTGAGTAAATTGTGGTATATGAATGTTATGGAATATTATTGTTCTGTAAGAAATGACCAACAGGACGAATACAGAGAGGATTGGCGAGACTTACATGAACTGATGCTGAGTGAAATGAGCAGAACCAGGAAATCATTATATACCTCCAACAGCGATACTGTATGAGGATGTATTCTGATGGAAGTGGATTTCTTCAACAAAGACAAGATCCAACTGAGTTTCAATTGATCAAGGATGGACAGAAGCAGCTACACCCAAAGAAAGAACACTAGGAAATGAATGTAATCTGCTTGCATTTTTGTTCTTCTTCCCGGGTTATTTATACCTTCTAAATCCAATTCTCCTTGAGCAACAAGAAAACTGTTCGGTTCTGCACACATATATTATATCCAAGATCCACTGCAATCTATTTAACATGTATAGGACTGATTGCCATCTTTGGGGAGAGGGCGGAGGGAGGGAGGGGAAAAATCGGAACAGAAGTGAGTGCAAGGGATAATGTTGTAAAAAACTACCCTGGCATAGGTTCTGTCAATAAAAAGTTATTTTAAAAAAAATAAATAAAATAAAATAAAATATAAAGGTTCTCTCTGAGCAGGTTTCTTGGGGAGGTTTTCTGGAGGTAGCCTTAGTTTCAGTTAAAAGTAATAATCACTTCAAATGCAGCCAGCTGATAAAATCCAAACGTTTATTTCTTATCTCTTTCCAAGCCCAGTTAGCTTTCTTAGAGGCCTCTTTCTCTCTTTGGTTCTAAGAGCTCTTGCAGCTTTGTCCTTTGCTTCTGCCTCTGCTTTCTTTAGCCTCCAGCCATCACCAAGGTGGAAGATGGAATGAATCTGGCTCCACCTCTGAGAGTGGGCTTGTGGGCTTCCTCCCAGAGGGCTCTGTGTCTGGCCCTGAGAGCTTCTTGCTTATATGTGCTCTCTAAAAGTGTGAACACATGCATTGTTTCTATCAGTTCCACTTAGTACCTTGTTTCAAGTTCTGGCCCATAACATTTGCTTGTAGGATTAGATCAATCATACTGAACCATGCTAAATTAGATAATTATTATCTATCAATTCTAATGACTTAACAGTTTGTAAGGATTCCAACATTAACCAAATTATGCTACCTGGATGCAATGGAATATTATCTCACCTTGAGAAGTGCCTAATATGAAGAATTCAGAGAAGGATGAGAGGACTCACTCATTGATGTACAATGAAAGCAGAAACAGGAAAGTAACGTGCAAATGTACAGGAAAATAATACTACAAATGGAAACAAAACAACAACCCTACAACTAAATTTTATATATTAATAATGACCAAGTTTGGACCTGGAGAAAAGTTGAGATAATAAACTTATCTTAACTAAAAATGACAAATGTTATCATTTATATACTTTTAATGTTCATAAAACATTTTACAGATATTATTTCATTTCATTGAAATGGCAGGAAATTACATATGTCTGCATTTTATCAAATAAGATAATTATGTTGGTAAGTTATCATTCCCCTTTTCTTTTTAAATCTTTTTAGTAGGGATGAATTGTTCATTAGGGATATAATTGGAAATGAAAGTGATGGGAAAATAAAAAGCATCAATAAAAATAAGATAGTTTTTGTGGTTTTTGTTTTTGGGGTTGGGTTTTGTTTTACTTTAAGAAAGGGAACCAAAAAAGACCTTTCTCAGTGTTAAGATACTACCTGAATGAACTTTCCCTATGAAATTACAATTTAGGAGGTATATTTGAAGCAATAATATTAGAAACTTGAGAATAATGAAAAAGTCTTTTGATCAAAGAAGAATCTTAAATGATAAAATGATTTCAAATTTTGCTATGGGGAAAAAGAGGCCTAAATACTGAGAAAGCATTAATTATGGTAATCATAAAAATGTTATGTTTTAAACATAGCAATGGAATAACCGTTCTTTTTTATGACTGGGAATCCAGCCCAGCAGATATGCAGATGTAATGCATTCTCTAATAACTCAAACATATTGTTTAGAATAAAAAGTCAAGATTGTTTCTAATTTCTAAGAATAAAGCTTCTGAAATTCTCTGCTAAAGTAAGACTTGCTCTCATTAAGAAAATTTAATAAAACTTCTGCTTAAAACTCAGATTTTACATAAATGCCTTCTTTATGTGCCTCATTTTGAAAGCTTTCAGGTGTCCAACACATCAATACAGCCCCAAATATACTCAAAGGCCTTTCCTCTTACATATATTATAATTTGGAGAAAATTGGTACTTTTGTGCCTACTGAATCTCATATCTCTTCTCAGTTTGATCTAGTTCAATTCTACAAGCATTTATTAAGTACATGCATTCTCTTGTATTTGATACCTTAGGGAATACAAAGGAAGTAGAAATGAGATATTCTGTCCAAGAAACAACTAGACAATAGCTCTAAGACAATATATTATCAAGGGCAGGAAAGAGTAATACAGACAACATGTCTGTCTCCTCTTATGGTAATTCTCTCTCCCCCAGATGGTGAAGAATAAATTTATTTTATTTTATTTAGCACAGGGCCAATCCTAAGCAAAAATTTGAACAAGAACATTTTTCTTTGGCCGTTTTCCAACTGCTTGTGTGCCTTGTTCCAAACTCCCTAGACATCCATTGTTTGCATGCTGGCCATTTCACACCACTGCTGTAGCAAGACCAAGCATGCCTATGTGACAAAAGTAATCCTGGGTGAAAAACTTCCTAACCATCCTTCCCCAGTGATCTCAACAAATCCCAGCTAGATAAGAAGAAAGCAATCTGATGGAGTAATTCACACTAGTGTATGAATGACTAAAACCATCAAAGGTGTTATAGTTATATATGTGCTAAATCACAATCTCTTGGGTTCAGCTTATTTCCTTTGACTCTCAAAGACTGTAAGTTTCAGAACAGTCCTATATCTTCATAGAAAGTTCCCTAAATCAATTAAATCAAAGGCTGTTACTAATAAAAATGGAAAGAAATGAAAATTTGAGGCTAGAGATTAAAGCATCATAATCTAATTTGTACCTCAGATAATCTGCCACACTCCCAATATCCACTCTTAAGTTTGCAAATGAATTTGAAGCACAATAAAAATAGATAGATAAATAAATGAATGAATATTTATATATAAACGAATAAATAAATAGGTGAATAAACAAATACATAAATAAACAAATGAATGAATAAATAAACAGATAGATAATATAGATAAATACATTTAATAAAAATTATAGAAAGACTAAAGAACCAAGATTAGGATTTTCTAAATACCAGGATTAAGCTCAGGTCTTAATTTTACATATTTTTCACTATCAAATCGTAAGTTAATGCTTCATTTTGCCCAGTTAAAAAACCTTAAATCTCCCTACAGATATTTTCTAAATATACAGAAGATCAAAGAATAAGAGCAGCATGGTAGAGTAGATAATGTACTGGCCTTGGAGTCAGAAATACCTGTATTCAGATCCCTTCTCTGGAATTTCATTAATTGTAAAAATGGACAAGTTACATATATATGTATATACACACACATATATATACTTTATATATATATATATATATATATATATATATATATATATATAATGAGAAGATGGCATTTATAGTATCTAAATTTGTGATCCTATGAAAATGACAAAATTCATTTGAAGGCATCAAGAATAATAAGGAAAAGACACACAGATATATAAATAACATGTGTTATACATTTGAAAACATATGTACACAAATATATGTATGTATATGTATGTGTTTCTGTTCCTTATATTATATATACATGTGCATAAAGTAGGAAGAGAATCGGCTTAATGCTACCAACTTTGAAACTATATTACCAAACTTATTATCCAAATTTTCTGGCATTGGATTTTTTTTTAAATAGACCATGCTTTTCTTTGACTCACAATCATACAGCATCACCAGAAAAAAAAATACTGTTTAAAAATGGACCTTTGCTTCAGGAAGCTGATTGGGGTCATTAAAAAAGTAGCATCAATTTGTTGAAGGAAATTAACAGTCTGTTTTATACCTCCTGTTCAATTCTGGAGCCAATCCAGCATTCATAAGTAGTGTAGTCCAAGACACTATAGTCTGGACAACAAAACTTCTTCATCCACTTCATCTCCCTACATAGATGGTAAGATTGAATTCATTTGTGAAATTATATATCCTCTGACTTTTTCATATACCTGTTTGCTTTTAATATTTAAATGTTCCCTTTGGTTTTTAAAATCAGCACACCATCTGCAAAGAGGAACACCTGGAGGACTTAACCATCCATAGGTAATTCCTCCTTACTTTGACTCCTGCAATGACAATCCTTCAAGACAATAACAGAATGCCATTTTAAGCATGTATAATAAGATGATTACCAAACAAAACTCTCAGGAAATTGTAGTAATGTGTACCCATATCAGATCTTTTATCCATTTCTCATATTACCATCATCATTGTTTTGTTTAGATAGATTTGGTTGGTGTCTCCTCAAATGGATATATTATTTTCTTTTTTGCTTTTTTTTATTCAATATTGAACATCATATGGGGTATCTAAAGAGGACTAGCATCTCTCTTAGGAGAGTTTGCCAAACCCTTTTCAGGACTGCTCATCTACCCATGCTATCCACATGTCATCTGTGGCTCCAAGAACAAGCTATATATATGTAGGTAGGTAGGTAGGTAGGTAGATAGATAGATAGATAGATAGATAGATAGAAAGAAGCTGATTCAAAGTACTATTATGTTCAACTATATGCAATAGTCTAAATAATATATATTATTTACTTTTTTTCCAGTCTGGGTGGCTTTTTAAAATTTCTAGATAGTTCTTATATGTTGAATTAGATTTAATACACCCATTCATAATGTGCTGAATAATGCCAATTTTTCTACTTCTTATAAAATATCTATATAGCTGGTTCATTGGGGGAAAATTTAGTGTGTTAAGATAATACATAGAAAGAGAGTGATTGCCATGAGATGAAGTTTAATCATGGAATGCTTCTAACTGAGAGAAGAGTAGATTTTATAATTGTGGGAAAAAATGGTAGAAGATTTTTATGGTATGAGCTAACATTCATAACTGAGCATCAGAATAGCTTCACAAAAGATGATGGGAAGACCAACGTAACTAGAGCAAGAGGATATTATTGGTTCTCAGAGAAAGGTAAAGTAGGATAGGTTAAAATTGAACTTGATGATAGAGAAAAATGAATACTAAGTAGAAGGGGCCTCTAGATGGTGCAGTAGATAGAATACCAGCCCTGAAGTCAGGAGTACCTGAGTTCAAATCTGGTCTCAAACATTTAACACTTTCTAACTATGTGACCTTGGGCAAGTTACTTAACCCCAATTGCCTCAACGACAACAACAACAACAAAAATACTAAGTAGAAGAATTTATTTAGGTTTGATCTTGTAGTTGACAGGAATCCATTATAGAAATGGCATTGTTATTTCTCAGTCCGATGATGAGTATCTTCTATGCCTAAGAGAAGAAGACAGGGATTTATTATATCTTACCTATTATTCCACATAAATTATTGAAAACCCATACCCTAATCAGTACAGTCTTACCTCTAAAAAAAATAGTAAATTTTAATCAGTGACTTCATGGCTAATCCATGGGCAAATAGAAAATTGAAAAGAATGGATTCAGAACCTAAAGCTTTCTATTTATATGTGTCTGTTCCTGAGCATAACACACACACACACACACACCACTAAGCCACACTTCCTATGTTTTTCATTTTCTCTACTACTAAAGTTACTGGTGTCTGTTTCAATGTTGAGTTTATATTTGCTTCATGGAAAATGGAAGGGTCAATTTTTTTTAATAAGTAAACAAAAAAAAAAATTGAGCACTTACCTTCCCAAACTGCTTGGAAAAATACACTTAGTGATACAACTCATGATTCACAAATGAAGAAAGGGCCAAAGGCAACTCTCATTCAGGGATAATGAAGCATGAAATGGTGTTTTGGAATTAAATTTACATCAAGAGAAAATGCATTTCCAAAATGCAAAAAAAAAATAATAATTAGCACTGAAATTGGTGAATGAAACTACATAGAGTATGCATTCACAGGTTATTAGCCAATACATAGTTAGTTATGTTATTCATCATTTTTTTCCAATTTACATGTATCTTTATTTTGCCTAAATGGCATAATACTTAGTAGTGATTTCTTATGAGGATCATTTATTGATAGAATCAATTTAAAAGAATTCCCAGAAATAAAGACCCTGATGGATCTTGCAGGTGAAATTAAAAGAGTATCTTCATAAAAGCTTAAAGCTCATGGTAGGGAGAATGGATTGCTGCATTTTCCTGTTTCCTGGCATGCCATTTGGAAGTTCTGAAAGAAGTTGACCCTTGATGTAGCTGTGCTTTGCCTTATCTGTAAATAGAAAGTTATTAAGTGTTGTTTAACTTTCCAAAATTATTGAGGAAAATGTCTAGTGGCCCAGAAAGTTGGAAATGAGCACATACTAAGCTGACAAAATGTAACCCTGATGCTTTGAAGTTATTACAAAATGTTTCTTCTTTCAATTCTTTTCTGTTTGTCAGGTTACCACTAGTCCAATTCTCCCTGGCATTCTTCTAGCATTTGTCTTTGTAATTATATAATATCTACATGGTGCATCTATTCAGGAGTTTTGCTGATTTTTTAAAAATTCGCATAAGCAACATGTATTCTATACAGTAGAGGATGAGAAATTAATAGCAATGTAATTTTTTTTTCTAAGTAACGGAAAACATTTCCAGTTATTCATTGGTGCAGGACATTTGGTACAGATAATGTTGCTATGGCAACTTTAGAACAAGACTTAATTTGGGCCACAGTGAGAGCACCAAGTTGTTTTAAATTCATCATCCAGCCTGATCTAGCATGTACATGTCGGCTTGCTTTGGCAAATACTGCTGCAGTGATACTCATGTTAAAAGTTGTTTTAGAGACAACATCCCTCCAATTTCTCCTTATGTCCATGGAATACCTTTTTAACACATTCAGCAGGACAAATTATGATAATCTAAATTAAGAAATAAAATCAACCCTTATTATGTTTTTCCTCTAGTCTAAAAGCTTTGAAAATCAATTTGACTTTAATATCTGAAATATGTTTTGACATTAAAAATTTTTTCCTTCAGATGTTGAATTACTCAAATGGCCAAAGGAAGAAATTTAAAGTATTTGCCTGTATATAAATATTTTTATTAGATATGCATTAATATGTGTCCATGATTGGCATAAACTTCGAAGAATTTTGCTAGCTTGAGCATATTTTTAGGCAGTGTTCTTCAGGTCTCTTCCCATGTGGTACAATTTAAAATAAAAAAAAAAAGTATAATTTCTTTGTACACAATACTCATCATCCTTTCCAGGCCACCAGTAGTTACTAAATCCACAATTGCCTCCTGAGTCCAAGCTCATAAAGGTCCAATGTAAACTGATGGAACACTATTGGGGAGCTAGGTAGGTTCCACCTGGGGCAAGACCTTTAAAGAGCAGTACATGAAGCCCTCTGCAAACATTTATTCAAAAACCATTGTGTGAAAAACACCATGCTATGTACTGTCAGACATTTTATCAGGTAAGTAAACTAACTAGGGTGAAAATATAATCTACATACATTACAATGTATCTTTTGCTTCAAGTCTATCCTCTTCCTAACTTCCCTTTTTCTGTCTATGACACAGCCACCATACGTTTCAGGTTCATTCACAACTCTTCAGTCCCCTCATTTTCCATATGTATTCAATTACCAAGTTAACTCTAGTTCCACAGTATCTTTTAAATCTATTCTCTTCCCTCTACTTGCATGGCCAATTTGCTAGATCAGACTTTTATCAGAACCTCATCCATTTATCAATCAAAAAACATTTATTAATTGCCCATTGTCAGACACTTTGATAGGCACTGGGGATAGTTAATCAGAAATTAATCAATCACTGTCATCAAGGCACCTATATTGCATAAGAGGAGGATAATATGTCCACCTATATTTATGTACAAAATAAAACTAAGGTAATGGGGACAACCCTAGAAATCTTCATGTAGGTAGTGACAGAAGTGAGGAGAAAGTACATTCGAGACATGGAGGTGGGAGAAGGCCAGGGATGAGAAAGCAAGCCAGTTTGGTCAGAAGATTATGTGGAGGTGAATAGTAATATGGCAATACCCCTTAACTGATCTCACTGTCTTGAAATTCTCTTACCTCCTAAATGTCACCTACATAACTGCCAAAGCCATTTTTCTAAAGTTCAGGTCTGATCATATTCCTGCATTGATCAAAAAGCTCTAGCAGCTCCCTCCCAATTCTAGGATAAAATACTATCTTCTCTATTTGGCATTTAAAGCCCTTCACAATTTGACTCCAGTCTACCTTTCCAAGCTTTTTGCACTTTATTTATTCTATTCACACATTCTATGTTCCAGACAAACTGGCCTATTTAGCATTCTTTGCACACAATTTTCCATATTTCTCTGTGCCTTTGGACAGGGTGGCCAGCATGCTGTTCACCCCAAATTAAGTGAAACTCAACATCCCTTAAAGTTGAGCACTAGCACCATCCCCTACATGAGGCATTTCCTGATCCCCGAACTTCTTTCTCCCATCGATAGATATATACTTGGTATATATTGCATGTTTACTTATCTGTGTATATATCTACACATGCATATTAATAGAATGTAATTTCCTTGAGAGTAGGGATTGTTTCATTTTTGTTATTATATTTACAACAGTTAATGTAATGCTTAGAATATAGTAGGTGTGAAGACCGCGTATTTTAAAATCAGCCGGAGTCAGGAATTCAGGTTAGGGGAAAATCGTCAGTCTTTATTCTCAGTGAAGAAGGATCGGAGGTGGAAGAGAATCGCTGATACCAATGTGTGCAGCTGAGTCAAGAAGCTAGCTAGACCAACAGCCACAAGACCAGCAGCTACAAGTATGAAACCCAGGCCAATCTCTCCCCACCTCTCTTCCTGTCTCTCTCTGCCTCCACCCACCAAAATCGTCATTTCCTATACAACACATCAGGACTTGCACAGAGAGTGGGCGGGGGCCATTCTTTATCCAATCATGTATATTAATAGTGTAGCCCAATTACTATTTAGCCTCAGTGCTTGGGACCTCAGTGCATCAACTCAAGCCTCAGCCCATTACAGTAGGTAGTTAATTAATACTTCTGTGGAATTGAATTAGAACCTTAGATGATTTGGTAGAGAAAGAAACTATCATTGCCTGCATAAGGATACCATCTGTTAATACTATAATACCAAATGGCTTAGACGTCCCGTATAAAGGACTAACAGCTACTTAATAGCATCCCATAAACTATAGATTTGTTTTCCCCAAGTCTACTCACATGTATTTATTTTATGGGTCCCTAATGAGTGTTTTTAGATCTAGAACTTTTTAACTTTTGATATTTATTTATTTAAATAAAAAGTAGCAAAGCAAAATAAGTTGTAAAAAGGTCTATAATGCAACATATCCATTATATGTGAAGGAATTCTCAGTCTATCTAATTGAGGTGAAAAGATATGTGAAAATTTAGATGTCTGCCTGAAAATAGAATTAGTGATAGGCTTTGAGAGGTGGTGAAGTGTAAGAGTCCTGGACCTGGAGTCAGGAAAAACCAATTTCAAAGATACTCATTACCTGTGTGACTCTGAGAAACTCATTTACCTTCCCAGTCTTAGTTTTCTCATCTTTAGAAGGAGGAATAATAACAGCCCTTACCTTATAGAGTTTTTGTGAAGACTAAATGAGATAACAACTTTGCAAACCTTAAAGCATCATATAAACACTAGCAATTATTGTCACATTCAACTGGGTGGAGGGTGGTGAATAAAGGAGGGAAAGATATAAGATTGGAGGATTGGAACTGATCCTTGAAAGGATAGGGTTTGGGATTGATAAATAGAACTTTCTAGATCAGGAAAACAGTATAAGCAAAGATGTTAAGGAGAGTTATCTTGACTTTTTCAAGAGGCAGAGGATGTATCACTTTGGTTTGAATCTGAAAGATTAAATTAAAATATACACGTGTGAATACTAAAATACATTAACATACATGTTTATACACATGCTATTAGAGTATTTGAAAACACAGAACCTAATCACACAAAAAGAAAATAATCCATAAACTACAAAGATCTGGCTAATTGTCACTAGAGTGCCTCTATTGATAAAATATTAACCTCCTTAATACATGCCTTCAGCATACCTCTTGATCCATTCTTTCCTTCTTTGTTTTTACTTGCAACTATCAACCAAGGCACATTTCCCATTTCTAGCTATGTTTTCCAATATTCTCATTTCTGTTTATTCATTCATGTGCACCGCAACCATCTCCATCCCTCCGATCCTTCTACTAATTTAGGAAACCCCTGTCCTATTGTGAGCAATCTTCTTCACATTCTCTGTACCAAAAGTGTCAAATTCCAGTCCCATTAATACTCCCAAAGGCAACAAAACCAAATCAAAATGCAGTTTGGAAATAATCGAAAAAACAAATAAAAAGTACAATAAAACATAGATAATATTAACATGTGATTTTCTAAGTTAATATATAGCATGTAGTAATCATTATGTGTGATTTAATGTCTCCTTTTCCATTTGAACCTGATGTCACTGCACTACATTTTTCACTAGTATTTCCTATACTATTGATTCCCGCTAATTGAGACCTAGTTTTTCCCTAACATCAACTTTTCTGGAAATCTTGTCAAAGAATTCCTTTTCTTTTTCCCTACCCTATCCCAACTCTCAGTGTGAAGATAAGTCAGTGTGTATTTTATTCAAATTGCTATTTTCAAACCACTGATCTCCCTAACATCTACTAACAATTTGTCTCAGAAAGTCACATAATTACAGAATCCTTTAGTTGGATGGGACTTTAGAAGTCACTTACTCTTTTTTTCCCTTACTAATTTTAATTTTAATTCCCTTATTAATATAGACATCTTTTTCTATATTCCAGAGAAGTAGTTATCCAGCTTTTGATGGAACACATTCACTTATGGGAAATCTATCCTCCCAAGATAAGTCATTCCATTTCTCCAAATCTCCAATTATTAAGAATTCTTCTTTATATTCAATCTAACTATGCTTCCACCCAATAACTCTATTTCTTCTTTTCTATGTCCAACATGACAATCTTTCAAAACATTGTAAAACAATGATCATTTTCTCCATGAATTTTCTTTTCTATTAAATAAGAATCCCAAGTTAATTCAAATTATTTTCTTATGACATAATTTTCAGTCTCTTCTTCATCCTAATATCCATTCCTATACAAGTTTTAAGCTTGTCAACAATCCTTTCAAAATATGTTAGGCAGAATGAACCATTCCAAATATGTCTGCTCCAGATGTGCTTTGAGTATAAGAAATATAATATTACTGCTATCTTTCTTGCTCTGGATTTTATGATTCCATTATTATAGAAGTCGCCTAAAATGATGGTTTTCTGAAAACTGTCATAGAATAGACAAAATAAGCTGAAGTAAACTAAAACCTTCAGATCTTTTTCAGTATTCATATTTCCTCTGATAGTTGATTGTTTTAACTTAAATGGATATTTAACTTATCCCTACTAAATTTCTTCTTATTAGCTTGGGCAATCATTCTTTAGATGTTGATTTCCTCCTCCAATACAATAACTTTTCCCCCCATATTTGAAGTTCCTAAAAGTTAGATAATCATGCCTTCTGCATCTTTATTCTTTAATAACAATGTTAAAGCTGCCTAGATTGTAGTTAGGTGCCTCAGTGAATGAAATACTGGATCTGAAATTAGGAAAACCTGAGTTCAAATGTGACTTCAAAAACTTGCTAACCATGTGAGCCTGGGCAAGTCATTTCACTTCTATTTGCCTCAGTTTCCTCAACTGTACACTGGGGATTATAAGATTGTTTGTTACTATTATTCAGTCATATTCAATTTTTCATGACACCTTTTTGGGGTTTTCTTAGCAAAGATACTTGAGTGATTTGCCATCTCCTTCTCCAGCTCATTTGACAAATGAGGAAACTGAGGCAAACAGAGTTAATGAATTTCTAAGGCTGTGTTTGTACTCATGACAATGTTTTCCTGATTTCCAGATCAGTATTCTATCCCCTGTGCCACCTAGAATCCCTAAAATTGTTGTGAGAATCAAATGCACTTAATGCCTAGCACATATTAAGTTCTACAGAAATATTGGCCGTTATTTTTATTAACAATGTATATCAGTACCTTTCCTGAACTTCTAGCCTTAAAGAGTTGCCTAAAGTGCTAGGAAATTTCAGTTTGCTCAGTCACATAGCCAGTATGTGTTAGTATGGCTTGAACGTAGGTTTGTCAGCTTATATATTTTATATACAACTTCCTGGATAATTCCAAACCATGCTGCTGCTTCTCTGGTCAGCATCTTCTATCTTCTCACCCCTCCCACCAAAACCTTAAATTTGACTGAGATAATCCTGAGTTTGTATAGATAGCATTTTGACTTAGGCTGCCCAGAACCAAGCTTTCTTACTTCCAAACCACACTGCCCTGCAGTGTTTCTCTTTTTCTGACTTTTCTAGCCCTATTTTATGTTAGATTCTTCCATTAGAATGTAAAACTATTTCAGGAAAGGATTATCTTACATTCTTATATTTGCTTCTCCAGTACTAAGCACAATTACTGACACATAGTAAGTAGTTAAAATGCTTTCTCATTCATTCATAATTTATTTCTTCCATTTTTTTGAAATATTAAAAATTTTAATATGGTATTTACCCACTTCTAGCAAAACCCCACAAAGGAACCTTTGCAGCATTATGGAAAGCCAACTGGTCTTGGACTCAGTGGATCTGAGTCCTGCTTCCAAAATTCTACTTTGAGAAAATTCCTTAATTTCCTGGAGTTTCAGTTTAATCATCTGTAAAACGGCTTGGACTATCTGCCTTCTGAGGTCTCTTATTATGGGTGTACGTCTATGATCCCTCTTCCTACTATATTGTTTTCTGTAAGATTATTCAAGATTCAGGATAGTGGTTTAGTAACCATATCTATGAATTATTTTCATAGCCTGAGATGTAATTCATTCAAGCTTAGTTAACTAAACTTATTTAAATCATCAAAGTGTTCTCTTATCTTCACACTTGGTTCAGGTTTCAACTCCCTTTTAACTATTTTTGTTTTATATTCTTTTATTTGAAAATCATTTTCCTTAATAAAACAAAAATTGAATCAATAGAAAAATTAGGGGATTCTGCTTTTTCTATTTCTTCAATTAACATAATCCCTTTCTGCCTCAAGCTATAGATTTATTCCTTTATTATTTGCCTCCTTGGTCCCACCATAGGTAAAAGTTGTTCTGATTAAAAAATCATAAAAGTGTGAGAAGGTCCCACATGTGCAAAAATGTTTGTAGCTGCTCTTTTTGTAGTGGCAAAAAATTGGAAAATCATTGAATGCCCATCTATTGGGGAATGACTGAATGAGGTATGGTATATGAAAATAATGGAATATTATTGTTCTATAAAAAATGAATAGGCCAATTTTAGAAAAACCTGGAAAGATTTATATAAACTGTTGTTGAGTGAAGGAAGCAGAATCAAGAAAACATTGTACATAGCATAAGACTATGTGATGATCAACTATGGTAGATGTGGTTCTTCTCAGCAATTCAGTGATTCCAAGGCAATTCCAATAAACTTTGGGTGGAAAATGCCATCCACATCCAGAGAGAAGAAGTGAATCTGGGTCAACACATACTATTTTTATCTTTTTTTCTAGTTTTTTTTTTCCTTTATGGTTTTTCCCCTTTGTTCTGTTTCTCTCCCAACATGACTCATAGAAATATGTTTTAAAAAAAAGAATATACATGCATAACCTTAAATAAATAAATTACATTTTAAAAAGTCCTTCTGGTTTGCCTGTATCTCAAAGATACTATTGACCATAAATTTAATCTGAGAAAACAGAATGATGTGGCTGCTAAGAAAGTTAATGGGATTATACAATAGGTAGCACTGATATGAGTGTCTACAACAATGAAAATGATGGGTCAGCTGTAAAAACAAAAAGCAAGTACAGTATTTTTAAAAGGAAAAAATTGCATTTTACACAAATGAGACTATATATGAAACATGTATTCTATTTAGTGCTATACTTGCTTTTTATGTGACAGTAATTTCCCCACCAAAAAAACCCTTTCTTGTAATGAAACTAATATATGGATGCTTCACAAAGTATGTGATATTGAGGCCTGTTAATCTCTATATTACTTTTGTTTTATTATACATGCTTGTAGAGAGGGCATTCCAATTCGGTGCAAGAATCATTTTGTTATGCATAAATCTCATTGGACATGTCACTCTTTTGTTAAAAATATTTCAATTAATCTCTATTTTCTACTATGTGAATTCAAATACTTTTGTCTTTTTATTCAAAAGAAGAAAAACCACTGCAAACATTTTCAAGAATATACTATAATAGGATTTGAAGAACTTCAGTGTTTAGCTAAGACGGTCTTTGTCCTCGTGGAGTTTACAGTCTAGAAAGAGGATAAGAAAAGTAAACATGAGTAACTGTAATTATATGGGACATCTAGTGGCACAGTAGATAGAGCCCCACATATACTAGCAATGTGATCCTGGGCAAGTTACATAAATGTATTTGTCTTAGTTTTCTTATAGATAAAATGAATTAGAAAATAAAATGGCAAACCATTATAATATCTTTACCAAGAAAAACCCAAATGGATCTTGAAGAGTCAGACATGACTGAAATGACTGAAGAATACCAACTATAATTATATAATATAATAAATATATCCAAGAGTTCCATAGTAAAGTACTTTATGAGATCTAAGGGAGAAATATGGGCTGATATGAGGAGTGATTCACCTTACAATCACTGAAGAGATTGTCCTTTAGCTATTTGGAGGATTGAAATATGCAGCTAGTATAGGGAAAAGTATGTTGGATTTTAACAAAAAGGATCTGTATTTGAATATCCATACCTGCTACTTGGGAGCTGTATGATTGTGTACAAGTCACATAAACATAGTTTCTCATCGGACCCTTTAATAAAATGAAGGGCCTGGATAAATTTGCTTGCAAGATCCTTTCTAGCTATAAATTTCTGATTTTATAAACTCCTGCTTTATAAGAGATGAAGAGTGTACCTATTCTTTATTTGTCAAAACAGGCAGCTAATAGGATACTAGCAAGATAGCTTATCATGGGGTTTTAGGGGAGAACCAGCTCTTTGGAAATTTCCCAGTTTCCTATTCTGTTAGTACTTCCTTACCCAAGTTGAGAAAATATTAACAAGAAAAGAAACTACCAATATTATTGAACAGCATTTGAAAGGAATTTTTTAAATATAAAATTGACCAATGAGAGAGAGTGAAAGTCTATTTCACTGAGCAGTCAAGACCAAAATCAATGTATAAAGAGACTGGTTCCGAAGAAAAATATAAGATAAGTATTAGGAGAACCTTGTTTATTATAATGAATGAGGACCAGCCAGAAAGAATGACAGAGAATGATACACTTGAGCCTATAGACATAAAACGTACAACATGTATATATAATCCTCATGTTCTGCTTTCACATCAGTGATCTGACGAGGCAGATAGGTTTCAAGAGGGAAAGACAGAGAGGTTAACCAAACATAAAGCATGAAGAACAAAGAGGCAAATGAAGATTGTGTTATGAATCTGGGTGGAAAATACAATCCTATCAGACCAAATAAAGCCACCTAAAATAAAACCAAAAAGGAAAAATAAATGATGAGTAAAGAACTCACCTGTAAATAACATGATGTTGAACCAATTAGGAAATACAAGGTGAAAAGATATAAAACAGTAATAATTCTACTAATATGCCTCTCAGGAACCTTGAGGTTTAATGAGTTACAAGTGTGTAAATATTTATTATAAAAAGCGAGTAATGAAACTGCAAAGTGTGTATGTCTTTATTAATGAGCATTTATTTTATTTAATTAAGCATTTGAGAAATCCAATGAATATCCTTAGATTCATTGTACAACCCCAGACTAGAGTTCCCCAAAAGGCTATTCTCTGCTATATTTGATGCATATATTTTCATTTTAGAAAAGTAATAGAATCAGAAGACAAAAGTATTCCTAAACAATGGCAGACAAATATGTTTTGTTTGTTCCCCAAACCTGTCCCTTGTCCAAAGTTTCCAGTTTCTGTTAGGGCACCATTGTTCTTCCAAGAAACACGGAAATAAATACTTATTATATGCCAGGCTAAGGACTTTATAAATATTATCTCATTGATCTGACAACAATCTGAGGAGTTAGGTGCTATTTTTATTCCCATTTTACAACTAAAGAAACTGTGACAAACCGAGTTTAAGTGATTTGCTGGGAGAAATACAGTAAGAATTTGAGAGCAGATTTGAACACAGATTCCCCTAACTCCAGACTTAGGTATCAATCCATTCTGCCACCTACAGGCCTCCAGAGATTCAGCTTCATAAATTGGGACTGAAATTCTTAGAGCTGGAAAGGACCTTAAAAGTCTTTAAATCTAACTTCTTCATTTTACACATGAGAAAACTAACACCCAGAGAAGTAAAGCAATTTATGCAATATCTGAGATAGGATTGAAACCCAGGTTTTCCTGGTGTCAAATCCAGAGCTCATATATTATACTCTACTGCCTCTCAATAAGTGGAAGATATGAGTGTTTCCTAGATAAAGGCACTTAAGTTTTCTGTAACTCAGTTTCTTCATTTGTAAATTGAGAGAATTGGAATTAATGGCCCCTAAGGTCCATACCAGCTGTAAATCTATGAATCTATCTGTCATTTTTCACTTTTCCTGTTCCTCAATTCTCATATCCATTCAGTTGTCAATCTCCTCACTCTTAATTTTATGCTATTTCTGAAATCCTTCTGTTCCTTTCCATTCACAGAGTTTATACCCAAGTTCAGGCCCTCATCTCTTCTCACCTGTACTAATTGTGGCATTCACGTGACTCAGTGGATAGGAGTCAACAAGACCTGATTTCAAACATTTATGAGCTGTGTCACCCTAGGCAAGTCACATAAGCTCTGCCTGCCTCAGTTTTCCCATCTCTATAGTGGAGATAATAATAGCACCTACCTCCCAGAGTTGTTGTGAGGATCAAGTAAAATGATAATTACAAAGCACCCAACACAGTGCCCAGCACCTATTAAGTGCTATATAAATGTTAACTATTGCTTATTATTACTAGTATAGTAACCTACTAAACCTGACCCATTCTCTCCATTCTCTGTTCCATTCTCCATATCACTGTTTATTAAAATGCAACTATAACCCCTTTACTCATCATTAATATTCCTCCAAACACATACTCACACTTTTTATGTTTCCTATTGTTTTTAGTATAATATATAAACTACTCCTCCCATTATTTAAAACCCATACACAATGTTCCCACCTACATTTCCTGTTTTATAACACGCTATTCATCAATCTACACAGTTCAGTCTAATAAAACTGACTTCATTGTTGAGCTTTCTAGATGGTACAACATTTTCTACCTTCTGGCCTGTGCAGATCTGGAATGCATTGCTTCCCCAGCTGATCTCATCAAAATCCTGACTCCTTTCAAAGCATAGTTCAGGGACTAATTCCTACTATATAAAGTCCTTCCTGAGTTACTAGTACCATCTCCCTCTTGAAATCTTGCTACAGCTTGTTGATGGAATATGGGACTTAAGAGGTCAATTTAAATCCTGACTCAGATATTTATAAATTGTGGAATCCTGGACAAATCATTTAACTGCTTTCAGCCTCAGTCCTCTCATCTCTAAATTTGGATAATAATAGTATGTACTGATAGCATTTTACTTCAAATGGCTAAGAGAATAAATGAAATAATATATGTAAAGTAGTCTGCAAATCTTTAAAAAAAATCTTATCAATACTAGCTATTTCTATATATTCAGTATTTACTTATTTGTGGATACACATACATATCATCAAATATGTTCCTCAAGAATGTAAATTCTTTGGAAATAGAGATTGTTCCATCTTTGTTTTTGTGGACCCATTGCCCATCAGCCCATTGCCGAGCCTATAGTCAGTTAATAAATGATAGCTAAAAAAAATGTCTAATATTTGTATAGCACCTAATATGTGCCAGATAGCATGTTAAGCACTACAATTATTATCTTACTTGATCCTCACAACAAACCTGGTGTACTATTATACCCACTTTACAGATGAAGTAAACAGAGGCTAAAGGATTTGTCCTAAGTCATACAGCTAATTAATAACATATCAGATTTGAACTCAGTCAAATCTCCCTGACTATAGTCCAATTTCTCTATCCACTGCACCACCTAGTTGACTCTGAATAAATACTTTTTGATTAATTCATTGATGGATAGTCCAAAGTGGGCCTGTCTGAGAATGGTGGTCATGTTTTAGAATAGTAAAAACTGAAGGGCTGGACAGTTCAGCAGAAGAGTTCAGGCGAGAATCAATTTCCTAGACTTAGAAAACAAGGCAGTGAAGAGTTTTGAATCAAGAAAGAGATAGCAACAGCAATAATATAATAATAATTCCTTACATTTGTGTTGAATTTTTTTAAAAAGGACTTTTGGCAATGTGTTTACTGTCTCATCTGAGAAGCTAAAACACCTGCAGGCAATAAAAAGTCAATGGTCTTGATAAAATCATTTCTGAACTGAGGCACTAGCTGTTTAGAATATATTTCTTTTAGAAATCACATTGAAAAGTGTCTGAATTCTACTACCCATAGTCCTTGTGATATCTTAGTAGTTTCATTTAGCATAGTATAGAGGAGATGATTCAAGTAACCCTATCCTAAACTTGTTTAATTTTGTTACTTTGTCATGTACTTCTTGTAAGTAGTTACCCAAGATCTCATCTCTTCTCTCTCTTTCTCTCTCTCTTTCTCTCTCTCTCTCTCTCTCTCTCTCTCTCTCTCTCTCTCTCTCTCTCTGTGTGTGTGTGTGTGTGTGTGTCTCTCTCTCTCTCTCTCTCTCTCTCACACACACACACACACACACACACACACACACTTACTAAAAGTAACTCATCTTTAGTGCTCTCATAGGATCTGGTTTGTATCTCTCCCTAGTACTCACCACATTATGATTTTATTCTAATATTATCTGAGCAATCTTAGTGACTGTCCTTCAACCTTATACTCCTAGATCTTACTTAAGATAATTCTTTGAACCTAGAACTGCAGGCTCAAAAAATAGACTCCTTGACTTAAAAGTGTAAAAAACTATAGAAGTCATTTACCCAGTTCCCCTCTTTAAAAAAAGAAAAAAGAAAAGAAAAGAAACTGAACTCTAGGGAAAAGGTAAAGGGATTATAAAGTCACACAAATATTAAGGGGAAAAGTCAAGAACTGAGTCCAAGTCCTTTGCATTAAATTCAGTGATCTTGCCATTGTCCTATAGAAGGGCTTAAGAGAATAAATCAACCCCTGTATTTGACAGATGATTAAAGCAAAACCCAGAAAAGTGTGAAGATTTGCAGTCACATAGCAGATAACTATCTCTAGTAGGATTTTATCCAAGATCTTCCTGACTTCAAAACCAGTGCCCTATCCACTATACCAATGTTCTCAAAAAGTGCTCTGCAGATCCCCAAGTATTTCTGAGATCATTTCAGGGTGTTTACAAGTTCAAAACTATTTTCATAATAATACTAAGATGATATTTGATTAATAAATATTTCTTCCTTTTCCAATTATATATCTGTGTGAGGCCGGATTTTTTTTCATATATTTCAACCAAAACAACAGATTGCAACAGATTGAATGCAGAAGCAGATAGGAGAGTCCAGCTATTTTCTATTAAATCAGATAGTAAAAATATTTTCAAAATTATGTAATACAATGCCACTCTTATCATTAAAGTTTTTTTTTTCATTTTGGTAAACACTATTTTTTCAATTAAATGTTGATATAAACATGTAATTATATTATTATTTTGAAAGAACTAACAAATATTTCAACTTCTAATATTATAGATATTGATACACATAATTTACACCAATAAAAGCTCTTTGGGGATCCTCTATTATTTTTAAAAGTGTAAAGGAGTCCTAAGGCCAAAAACTCTAAGAATCCCTGCAATACACCACACTGCCTTCTCAGAATAAATGAAGGACATGGATATCTACCAGCTGTCTCCATTTATCCACTCAAATTGTATACTCTCATCTAAAATCAATAATATCTATTGAGTCCCTTCTGTGTCCAAGATAATAATAGAATTAAACTCTTATCTGAAGTTAGGATCCTCGCTCTTAGAACATCTCCCAGTCATCTTAGAAACATGCAATTGTGGCCCATGTGTTTTGAATATGGCAGAAAATACACCTCTCTTTCCAGAGCTGGTGTCCTCCAGCCAGCAGCTGTGGCCTGTCATTCATCAAAACCTGAACTTTACAATAAACATTCCCATCTGTCTCTCCAATACTAGTGAGGTCCTGCTAGCTTAGAATATTTAACATCTAATGTAAATGGATCTAATAACTTGCCATGGAAGAATACTAATGAATACTATAAAAGCAGACCCAGGGAAGATTGCAAAAATAATTTACAGAAGAATTAAAGTATATGTTATGCTAACCGTTAATATTGCTTTGGCTTGATTGTATCTAGAAACAAGATATTATTATTTAGGCAGTTCTATGGAGCTGTTGGTCATTTTAATTCTCTCCTGATGTCACTGAAAACACTTCCCTTCCTTCTTATGATCACACTTTTTAATTGGTGAGATTCAAAGTTTCCTCCAATGCATGAATCAATCTGCATTTGCCAGATGTCCAACATGAATATTAATTTTAATATCATTTTATATATCCTTTTAAATGAATGCTGCTATTGGTTATTATTAATTATTTCAATTACAATGGTAGTTCATTTATGTATTTTTAATGTTGGATCCCAATACACTCTATATATATATATGTGTGTGTGTGTGTGTGTGTGTCCGTCTAACATGCATTCTGTGTCATTTGTGTATGAGAAAGTGTTCAGTACTGAGAAGTTTTGCATATTTGTGGCCATTATTTCTGCAAAATACCAACATAAATTTTTATGAGAGAAAATTGGTGCCTATTTTGATATTAAGGATTTCCCTAGCTCTAGTATAACTTTAGCCACTGAATGTATTCAGGAAGTCAGTCAATCAACTGATATGGAACAGCCATATTATGAGAAGATTCAGCCCAGGTGCTTCACCCAAGCACTGGTTGTTTGCCCAAGCAGTTGTTCTCCCCATCACTCCTTACTTATTTGTATGTTTTGTCTTCCCCTATTAAAATGTAAGATCCTTGAGAGTAAGGCTGTCTCATTTTCTTGGTTTTATTTCTCCAGTGCTTAGCAAATCATTAGTATTAACAGATATCTTATCTATCAATAAGGATTTCTTATCATGTTTTAATGAATTGGACACTCAACTTGGAGTCAGAAAGAACTGGATTCCAATTCTGTTTCAGACATTTATGAGTTATGTGATGCTGGACAAATAACTTAATCTCTTAGTAGCTCAGTTTTCTCATCTATAAAATGAGAATGTTGGATTCACTTGTCTCTAAATTCCCTTCCATTTCTCACTTTATTATGCTATGATACCATGTGCTAAACATTATGCTAGACACTGGAATTACAAGACAAAAATAAGACTGTTCTCCTAAAGGTGTTTATATTCTACCAGAGGGGACAATTTGACATAAGTCAAAGAAAAAAAAAATAAAAGGATGTTGGACGGGGTAAGTCCTGAAAGCCAAGAAATGAGAAGAGTCTAATGTAGGTGAAGACATAAGCTGAGCTTTGAAACCAATTAGGGATTTTAGTACTATATAAGAGATAGATAAAAGAATTAGATTGCTTAAAGGCAATAAAAGGAATGGAAGAGGAGGAATATAAGCTAAATGTCTGACACTATTTGAAGGGTTAGGATAGGGAATAGACTTTTGAGGGCAAAAATAGACACTTCCACTCTCTCCTTCCTTCCAACTTCACTTGAAAGGACCATCAGTATGAGAGATACAGAGACAGAGGGAGGGAAAGACAGACAGAGACAGAGGAAGAGGCAGAGAGATAAACATTTTATGGACTTGGATTTTGATAGAGGCAGAATAGGATTCAACAAAGGAAAACCTTCCCAAAATCTTGCCTCAAAAACTGATGAGCTCAGCATCATTGGAGTTTCTTATTGGATACTGGAAAAGAGAAAAAAGGAGAAAAAGAAGTTGTAATGATTCCTATTATCTTTATGCCATATTCATATGCAAATACAACCCCATCATAGAACCATTCCTAGGAACCCAAAGAAAAATAGTTAACAGTACCAACAAGCACATCAGTTAGGTAGCTCAAAGGGCTGGGCCTGGCCTCAGGAAGACCTGGATTTAAATCCAGCTTCAGACACCTACTAGCCATGGGACCCTGGGCAGATCATTAAACTTCTATTTACTATAATCCAATGGAAAAGAAAATGACAAACTACCAGCATTGTCAAGAAAACCCCATAAAAGTCATGAAGAGTCAAACTTGACTAAACAACAACAAAACAAATACTTTAAGTATATCTTACAATATATACATTTTCCACTTCTGGTTCCATCTATGTCTATCCAGAAAAGGGAAACATTTCATTATTTTTCTTTCAACAAAGATTAGCTGTTGCATTTAATCTGAATACAGATGCCTCCTTGTGATGCTATCATTTAAATTATTGTAGTAGTGATTTTTTCCCATGAATAAACACTTGCTGTGTATATAAGAATCTCTTGCAAGATTTATATATCTCCTTGGCTCAATTTTGTACCTCCAGTGACTACTGGAGACTGACTAGTCTCTACATGGGAAGAAACAGGGAGTGAAGGGAAGGGTGAGCATTAGTCAGGGAAAAAACCAAAGAATCCAACTCTAGATATAAGCATGATTAGTACAATGCACATGCAGAGGTATTATTGTAGATCAAAATCAGCAGTAGTTCATGGAAGCAATTCTCTGTTTCACTTGAAAATTATAGGAGAATGCACACAGTAGTGAGAAAATGAGGGGAACAATGAAAGGTACTACAAAAGCTGATGGATGAAATTTTAGAATATGTTATTTATTTTTCCTACTTATATTTCCCTCAGAGTTTCATTATTTCTTCTTATTATTTAAGAAAAGAAGAGAAGATTTGAGGGTTTCTGAGATGGAGCCATATGGTGTTCAGAATACATATCTTGACAAGAGAACAAACCTATGGCTTATAGAATAGAAAAGAGGCTTCAAATACAAAATCACAATACTTCTAAAGTAGCCTAAATTGGATTAAAATATAATTGGGAAATGTTTAAAACACTAAATAAAAGTACAACAATATGGGAAAATTAAAACACTAATGCACTGTTGGTAGAGTTGTATACTGATTCAACCATTCTAAATTTTTATAGAACTGGTGAAACCTGAATGCATATCAGAGATAAGTTTTCTTTAATTTCTTTATTTTTCGTGAGGGTTTTTTGCCTATGTTTTCTTTTACAGCATGGATTACATGGGCATGTGTTTTATATGATAATATATGGATAACTTATGACAAATTGCTTGCCTTCTCAATGAGAGGGGGAAGGAAGGGACATAATTTGAAACTCAAAATTTGAGGTATACTTCAATGATAACCCTAATCTAGACCCTATGTAGTTTAGGAATCCCATAGCTTGAGCTGACACTTCAGCAAAGGTACTATAGATCAAGGGATTTTTCCTGTTTCTTATGGGTACCTGGGAATCATCTCTCCCAATGGTGCTTTGGAAGCAAAACTCCAGTGGTAGCACTGGGGTTAGCCAAGAGGATTCCTGCGAAGGTATTAAATGCCTAGGAAGCCACCATTTTGAGATAGCTTAGACCTCTTTTGTTGCTGTTGGAAACCAGAGCACTTATTTTAGGTACTGTACATTGGTGCAGACAGCACCCTCGTGTCCAGCTTCAATGGACAATATTTCCATTTCAGACCAGACTCAGAAAGAGTAGGTTCAAGATGGCTTCCATAATTCACCTGCAATAACAAGATAACAGTAACTATATAATAGCTACTATTTTTACAATTCTTAAGGTTTACAAAGCCCTTTACAAAAATCACATAATTCACAACCACACTGGTAGGTAGGACCTATCATAATCTTCATCTTAAAGATGAGACCCACAGAAGTTAAATAATTTCCCAGAGAACAATTATAGATTTGAATTTAGGATTTCCTGACTCAAACCTAAGGCTTCGTCCACTATGCCAACTTGTTAAGAAGCTGGATTTATCATCATCAAAGTGGACAGGTTGACTGTGTCAAGGTTGGATTTCATTGGGAGAAGGAAAAGCAAGAAGCAATTCAATAACCAACCAGCTGAATGGAGGAGGCCATACTTGAGATTGTCAATTGAGCCCCCAGAGGTCTAGACTGAGAGAGGTTACCATACCAGGTCACATCTGGGGTTATTTACTGAATACACTCAGTCAATTAGAAAAGCAGAAACTAAGGAATAGTGGCAAGAAGTGAAAATGGATATGAGCTAGAATAGACTATTTGCAGATAGAATTGAGGAACAAGAAGAACAGAAATAACTCTGAACTGAAAGGCAGCAGAGGGGAAAGAAGAGGGCAACATTCAATAAAAGGGAAATAGTTGAGAATGAGAGGAAGCAAGAGATTGATGTAAATGAAAGAAGTGCCAGTAGAGAGTAAGAGCAAAGAGAAGAATAAAAGAAATGAATGCAAGCTGGGGGCATGAGGGATAGAGAGGGATACTGAGGTCATAGAAGAAAAGAACCCAGATGAACATATCAATTATAGAAAAACATTCAGCAAGCCATGATGGGGTCCATTATGAACATACAGAAGAGGTTTCCAGCTCTCTTTTGGGAATCCTAGGGCAACACCCTCATTCTCTCCTTTAGCAAAAAGAAGAGGTTTGTCCAGGCGTGGTGAGAATTTTATGTAAAGAGACAGTGGCAAAGAGACACAATACTCACATAGCTGCCCATAAAAGCTAATATTCCCTTTAGGAGGCTGATCATAGTTTGGCATGATGTAGGCAGGAAATGGCAGTTTTTGTGTTGAAAAGTGGAGAAGTTCTCAAGTAAATAACAGAAACAGACAGGAAAAAAGGAGACAGAGCTTCCTCTGGAAGCAGACAGAAGAGAGACAAATAGAAAAAAGAGAGAAAGAAACAGAGACAAAAATAGAAATGGAAATAGAGAGATGGAGAAAGACAGAAGAGTAAGGGAAAAGGAGGAGAGAATAGCAAGGTAGAAAGAGAAACAAAGGAAAGGGAAAGAGAAAAAGGGACAGTTATCCAGAATGATTAAGTACAGATATGTAAGAAACAGCAACTGGATAGTTAAGCAAAGTGAGAATATGACCAATATGGAATAAAATTGTTTGGTAGTCTCAAAGTGGGGAGATTACACTTAGATTTGTGGAACATGGAAAGATAAGTACTGGAATTGGTAAAGGCCCAATGCATTCCACAGGTGCTTAATATCCTGAGACACCATCTTTTTCCATGGCATGGATTTTAGTATTTTGGAGACCACACAAACAAACCATTGGCAGACATAAACAAGGGGTCCCAGAAGTCTTGAAATGGTCTTAAGATTTAATAGCAAAGACTTTGGGAACAGTCTGTATATCTGATTAGCCTGGTTGTGATAGCTTCCCCTTTACCCTCTTTCCAAGTAATATCTTCATGGAAAAAGAGAACATTTAAGAATAGAGCTTCAGTCCCAGAGTCTGAATGTGAGGGCAAGTAGCAAATGCTTGTGAGTGTGCATTTTTATTAAGAAGGGGGAAAGGACCAAGATCCTATAGACAGTAATCATGCTTTAGATAGGAATTGGACTAGAATATCTCTGAGGCCCCTTTCAACTCTGCAATTTCTATGATGGTGCAAAATATATACTTCTGTGAGTTTTAATTTGTATAAAAGCTGCCAGATTCACAGTGTTTTCAATGAGTAGATTCCTTTTATTATTAGCAATATAAAAGGAACAGGACTTGGAAACTAGCAATGTATGTATTGCTAAACTATTGTGTTTCCATTTTAACTGGGATGACCCATGAAAGATTCCAGACAATCTTTGGCCACTTGGTCTCAGCAGCCAGTTAAGACCAACTTTTGTCTTGCTTTATGATTTCTGTTTTTAAGATATGCCTGAGGTTCAAAGCCTACCACACAGCAGTGGGGGGAAATAGAAAATAATCTGATGAATAATATTAATAACAGTAGGCTAGGAAGTCACTCTGTGATGTGAATACTTGAGCTATTTAAAGTGGACTGAAATCATCAACTTGCTTTCTACAGAGCAGCAAGCAGTTGTTAGGGAGTGACAGTTTTCAATAATTGCCTACCCCATGGCCTTAGCTCTAGAAGGCAAACTATTCCACATTCCATTACCTGTCCTGTGAACCATCCCATTTCTCTCCATAATACAGAAATTAATACTATAACAACAAAAAAAGAAAAATCTGATTACACAAGAACTCATTGTAATGCCATTATTGATTTGTTGCCATAATAACGTAGAGTACACATAGTTTTGCTTCAGTGGACTTCTGTTTTACTTATTTTTCTACTCTTTTTTTTCCCCTATGTTTTCAAAGATTCTATGTCTCTAAATAGGTTATAGTAGATTAGTTGAATGCAGATTTAGAGACTGTTCGGATCATAACTATTCAAAACCATGGCATGAATCCCCACCAATACATCTCTATGCCAGGATATAATAAATGACACATAAATTCAAAGACAAGATGTATTTAATTAAAACAGAATACCAAAGTAAATAAAAAAGAATTAAATCAGGTCATAAATGCTCCCTGCAGCTAAACACAAATCATCACTCTTTCTCACAACTCCTGGGGAGCATCAGACAATTTCCACTTAATCCCTCTTTTCCCAAAAATAACAGAAGGATGTAATCAAATCAAACATGCTACCAGCATTGAAATTTAGAGTCTTATGCCCATTCTTCTTAGTCATCTATCCATTTGGTCTCTGTACTTTTCAGGTTACATATACATTAAACCCCTTGACACAGTTTTGAGAGTTATCTTCATGGTCCAAATACATACTGGTTTTTAGGATACCATGGCCAGGTCTTTGTCACTTGTTTTTCTCTTTTGTTCGTATCTTCAGCACTCTCCCACATTCTTGCTCCCAATACCTCCCTATCTAACAATATCCCTCATCTAAGACTAAACTTTTAAAAATCTCCCAAGCTTAGAACCTCTCTACTCAATCAGAATGCATGCCGAATAGTATCACCAGACTATGGGCTCCTGAACAGCTTTTTAGAAAATATAGTCCTCACTTGGTCTTCTTTCAATTTCAAAGGATATTAGAATGATACAGAATTTACTAATCTGGAACTCACTGAGATGTTTTTCTCCTTTGAGATAATTTCAGGGCAGAGGATAGGTAGAGTAAGTTGTTCATACTTAGCTCTAAAAAGTAAACAAGATCCCAGAAAGGATTTGGCAATCCCTTGGCACTGTAGAATAATACTAAGATAAATAAGGCACAGTCCCTGCTGTCAAAGAGTTTTGTAGGAGAGATGAACCATGTCAAACAACAAACATAAAAAAAACTAATGCTGAGGACAATGAGAAAATTGAATAAGAAAGATACAAAATATTATAACTATTCTTCCAAATGCCTAGGTAAAAAACAGTCAGAGCTTTAAAGTAGGAAAAGACCTTATGAATGATTGTGTAAAACCTTCTTATTTTAGAGAAAAGGAAACTGAGACATAGAATGGTTACCCAAGATTACAGAGGTTACACAGGTTATGAGGGAGAAAAAAAACAGGAAATCAGATCCAAGTCCAATTTAAATCCAACATGCTTTCTATGACTTCATGATGTTCCTTTTCCTTCATTCTGCCTCAGTCCTCCCCCCCCCCAATAAAAGCCATCTTATCAATCCTATTTTAGATCTTTTGCAACATTTCTTTTTCTTCATTGGCATGCCTACCATCTTGTTGCAATTATTAATTTTCTTTCACCTGGACTATTTCAAAAGCCTCTTAACTGATCTCCTTGTTTTCATTCTTCTTCCACTCTAACTCATCCTTCACATATTTATCAAAAGAAACTTTCCAAGGTACAAATTTAATCATTACTCTTCACCTTAAAAAACTTTCATAGCTTCCTATTGCTCATAGGAAAAAAAATACAAACTCATCACTCTAACATTAAAAGTACCCCATAGTCTGGCTACGGGGTAAACATTTTACTTTTCTTCACATGTTCTGTTCTGGCTAAATTGATCTGCTAGCTGTTCTTGTCACCCAACATTCTATCTCTTACCTTCATGCATTCTGCTAGGATATGTCTCATGTCTAGAATTCCTTCCTTACTAACTTTTGCCACTTTAGAATCCTTAGCTTCTTTCAAGATCTGTTTCAGAAGCCAACTCTTTCATATCTGCCATCTCATCCTTAACCCCATTTATTAGGGCTATTCATATTGTAATATATTTATTTATTTGTGTATACATATTGTGCATACATATATTTGTATATTGTGTATATATTTGAGCACATAAGTAGACTCTTTATCTCTCTGAGAGCAAGGACTCTTGTTTTTCCTTAATATTTCTTATATCTAATATATTATTCCTTGCACATAATAGTCTCTAATAATCCATACACCATTGATAGCAGCCTGAAAAACCTTTTTCCCATAGCAATCCATATATGACTTTAGCAACTCTTGTATTTGGAAGTAGTTCCCAGATAAGTACTAAAATCCTACTATGGCATGGTTCTTTTATACATATATGCTAGCCATAGCTGAAACCTACAAGAGAAATATCCTACAAGATGTACAGACACCTATTTAATAAGAAAAGGAAATGAATAACTGGTTAAGAAACTGTGATTCCTGAATTTTGCTTCTGTTCTATATTACAGAAAATTCTACCTGCTAAGAAAACCCTCACTTCTAATTAAGCAATCATTTTGATCTTTTTAATAAGCATCATGTCCAGGGTAAACACACACCTTGTTACTTCTTGTATCTTCTATAGTTTGAAATTATTTAGCATGACTATTAAAAAAATCTCCAAGC
The DNA here is from genome assembly GCF_902635505.1 of Sarcophilus harrisii. NCBI lineage: Eukaryota > Metazoa > Chordata > Mammalia > Dasyuromorphia > Dasyuridae > Sarcophilus > Sarcophilus harrisii. The sequence goes on along the minus strand of NC_045428.1, from coordinate 390,935,918 downwards.
TGGTTCTTTTTTCAGAAGAAATTAGGTGCCAGTAGACATGTGGGTAACTATAATGCCTCCTTTCCATCTCTACATCACCATTATTCATAGTCTTTATACCAATTTTATGATCTGCCTTGTAGTTAGTCATTCATTTTTTCCTTCTGCTGGATAGCCATAGGTTAGTTTGATAAAAATATTTCCATTTTGTCCTCCATTGATCTTCTGTTATATGGTCTCAACTATGTTGTGTTTTCTTCTCTTGTTTATAAATTTCCACATGGGAATATATCTTCTGACATATAATGCTATTTTATCAGGTGTTTTGTCTGATCAATTTCTTCCAAAGGAAATATACCCTTCTACTGACATTTTCCAGTCAAGGGTAATATCCCACAAAGTCTCTGTTATAAATATGAATCTCTAATTCACTTTGTTTACTACCATAATTTGTGCATTTTTAATAGACATCATAGATATTGTGCCCTATGAACAACAGCCTCTTCTATTACACCTACTACTTCCTTTGATATCTCACTTAGCAATTGTACTGAACACTTTTCTTTCTCCTATATTTTCAGTTTGAAGCACACCTGACTAAAACCACAAGCCTTAATATAGTCTTATTTAGTTCTACTTAGATATACTCCATTTCTGGTCAAGAATCATTCCCATGTCATACGCTCTGGTCCAGAAATCTAAATTCCACTATCAGAGAGCAAATTCTTAATGAATTGTTTATTTATATTTCTTATTATGAAACAAATAAATGTGAATCTTCTCAGATTAAATGGTCCAGCCTATCTAGTTCCAGTATAACTCTCTATTTTAATTCATATTTTCTTAATTTGTTATAAACCAATTTGGTAATATTTTTCATTTTTATTAGCTAATCATCACTAGCTCATTTTAAGGCATCACTTCTCTTGTCCTTTAAATGAAGATTTTTATTGGCCTGCTATTTAATTTCTTCATGGCCCTGGTGTCTCATCTAAATGGTGTTTTATTAGCACAACTCATAAGCATAGAACTTCCCAGAATAATCTGAAAGGCTTTTTTCTATTTTTAGACAATATATACTCCATGGAATGCTTAAATATAAAGTAGTTATGTGCAATCTAATTCAATTTGTTGTTTTTAATGGAAAGAAGCAATTGAATACACACACGAAAAAATTTACTCAATAAAATCTTGAAAGACGATGCATCATAGTTTACCATGCTGTGTACATAACAGAAACAGTGGGTGGGGGGAAATTAAAATGTGAAATGTGAACTAATTCTCTATCTTTCCTTAAAGAAAACACTATTTTCCCAATGGAATTTATTTTTGCAGTCTTTCAAAAACATAAATATATGCATGTATTCATAAGCACAAACAGATGAAAAGAAGTTATATAATGAATTTCTAGTGAATCTCTGCTGTTAATCAAATCAAAAACTTCTTCTTGTGGCCTCGAAGTACTTCTGACAGCTAGTAGAAATCTCTCTCTTTGGACTTGTCTTAAAGATTAGTTTATATTAGTACACAGTATTCGTCAGTTTATTTAATATGTTTAAATCTTCATAACAAAGGTCAAATTATGAAGAATCCTCTCTACCTCCAGACAAAGAAAGGATGGGGTAAATATGAAGAATGAGACACATGCTTCTGAATGTGAACAATATGGGAATTTGTTTTTGCCTGACTATGCTTATTTGTTACAGGGATTTTGCTGTTGTTTTTTTTCTCTTCAATGGAGAAGGAAAAGGTGAGTTAAAGGAAAATAAATGCCTGATAATTGATTAATAAAATTTAAATTTAAAAAAATACTGGCATTGAAATCCAAACAAGAGAAGTATTTTTTATTAATGATGTGGTTCCCTTATATTCCGCTTACTGATATGGTACTAATTGCACAGGTCACCAGAATGGAAAAGGCAATGTGTTATATAATGGGAAAAGCAGTGAATTTATACTCAAATATCCTGGGTTTATATCCTGGCTTTATCACTTGCTATTTTTGCAACCTTGAAGAGGTGACTTGGCTTCTCTAGATTTTGGTTTCATCATCTAAAAAGTGAAGATTTTTGACTACTTACTTTCATAGATCTTCTCTAGCTCTGACACTATAATTATGATTATGAATATTAAAAAACCATCTCAAAATTCACAGCAGTGCAAAAGAGATTGGTCTAATCACTCACATTAGACAAAGCACAAGAAAAATGCATATCATTCACTATATGATATAAAATTGTACAGAAAATCTATAGTGGGATCAGGGGACATGTTTAAGCATTTATATAGTATGTACTATGTGCCAGACACTATGCTAAGTGCTTTACAAATATTATCTCATTTTATTCTCATAATAATACTGAAACATCAGTATTGTTATCCCTATTTTATCATTGAGGAAACTGAAGCTGAATTTGAACCCAGGTTTTCTTGACTCTTCTATCCACTGTACCTACTAGTTGCCCTCATTGATCAAGTCTACTTAGAAAGATATCACAGACACTTCTCAGGATTGATACCGAGAGAATACCATACTAGATGATTTTTTGAAAATTATCTAGTGTTTTTGAAGATTTTAAAATTTTCCCTTTGAGAAAAACCCTTCACGTTGACAACAATAATCTCCTAGCTATATTTTCACAAAAGCCCTTCCTTAATGTCTTAATGGAGGCTATTGAAAACTATGGATGCAACCTCTGATTGACTCTACCAAGCTAGAGAGATGGTTCTAGTACAAATCCAATGATAGACTATTTCTACTACCCAGGCACTACATTGATAGGTATGAACAAATTCTGCCACAAAGATGAACACTGACTAGTAGGGTTTTTGGTCATAGCAACCTTAAGAGAAATATGAAATAACCTTCACTCTTGTGTAGTTTTCCTCTATTTCCACAACGATTTTGTTTAATGGCAAAAGGAGATGTACCAGGAGTGTTCCAGTACTTAAATATTTTACAAATATTAATTTGCCTACTGATACTTCAATAGGAGTTTTTCTTTCACTCACCAAAGAATTGACAGAGTATTGAATAAACTGACATTCATACAATTAAATAAAACCAAATTACAACTATAATGTGCAGTGGTTTATAAGATATCCAAGAGGCAAATAAGGAAGTTAGCAGCATTAATTTAGGTGTATAGAATCATAAATTTGGCACTGATAGAGACCTAAGAAGCCTTTGAGTCCAATCTCCTTATTTTGAGGATATAGAAGTTTAGGCATGGGATGATTAAGTGGCTTGCCTAACATTACACAAGTTCTGAGCACAATTTGAATTCATGTCTATTTAACTCCAAATCCAGCGTTCTATTGTCAAGGGGTCTTAAACTTTTTCCACTCATGACCCATTTTTACCTGAGGAATTTTTATGTAACCAAAGCTTATAAGTATATAAAATGTGTATACAAATTAAATATGTACTGATAATAAAAACAATTTCACAACTCCCATAATTCAGTTATGTGACCCCCATTTGGGTCATAAACTACAATTTAGGAAGCTTTGTTCTATTTGTCTGTATTGTGCAACTGAAGTAAAATACAAAAAGAAACATTGTTGGTCTCATTGCTTTGGAATTTTCATAATTGGTATAAGCAAACTGTAATGAAAATATCAGCAGTATGTGCACTAACAATATTTTCAGAGAGTAAAGAAAAGAAGAAATTCTATTGTTCCTGAGGACAAAGGATAAAACATGCTGTCTACCTCCTAACAGAGAGGTGCTGGATTTAGTGTACAGAAAGAGACATATATTTTTCACACATAGTTGATTAAGGTACTTATTTTTTTTTATTTGACTATGCATATTTGTTTAAAGGAAAGGAGAAGGGAAATAAAATAAATTTCTGTTCATTTAAAAATTCCAAAGAAAATCAATTTAACAACTTGATCTTCTATGATTTTAATGCAAAGAAGGAAACAAAGTGAAAACTATATCGGAAGATGTGATTATAAATCAAAATTTAAAATAGACCAAAAGCTTATAGCTTCCTTGAATGTGTTATTCTGGCATATCATGAATACTCTCCTCAAGAGAAGAGCTTTTGAAGATACTGAATGTATTGAACTGAATAACAAAATAAAAAATAAAGTTGGCTCTCTCTTAACACATGAAAAAAATGACAGATTGCATACATCACAGTTATTTCAGATTGGAATCTATAGCACTAGCCCAGGAATCAGAAGGACCTGAGTTCAAATCCAGTCTCAGCTACTTGACACTACCTATGTGACCCTGGACAAGTTACTTAATTCTGATTGCTTCAAAAAAAAATGTCAAAGAAGGCCATTTTCTTTGTCCCTTAACTATACCTGGAATCTTCATCTAGAGAGTTCCAAACAGATGGCAGAATGAGCCCAGTTCCTTAATACTTCTAGCATGAATACAAATACAAATACTAATAAATAAGTACTATCTTTTTTTAATCTTACTTTATTTGTTCTAATCATTCTTGCTGCCCATCTGGCTGAAACTTGTTTTCCTTCAGAAGTTCTGCCTGTAGGGTCATTCTCTTCTTCTGGGTTTTATCTTTCTTAACATATGCATTTCTTCATCATGTTCAGTATTACCTTATATTTACTGTTATTTTCAGTTTCAGTTCTTGGTTTCAGATATTGTGCTCTGACTAGTCCCTTCTCACTCTCTTGAATGGGTTGAGTAGGTCTTGTTTGGGTGTTTCTACTCTGTAGTTTGAATGCTATTACAGGTACTACTGTCAATCAATGAGATAGCTAGTATAAGGACTTAACTTCTGCCACAGTCCCTGACTTCTGTCTCAGTCTCCCGGTAATCCACCATGGATTCTGACCTTACCCAGACTCTCCTTTCTCCTTACATGATCCTCTAGTTTAAATTTCTAATACTGTGGCCCTGACAAGCTCTACTGAAATGCTGGAGACACGTTAATCTTGGATATCCCAAACAATCTCCTTGCAGGTAATTCCAAGGGGCTGGACTGACCCTGTCTTTTGCCTTGCCTCCTATTGCTCTGGGTACTACACAGCCAGATCTGGTCTTTCTGGAAAGTGATTTGTGGGAAGTTCTATCCCCACTTCTTTTCTTACAGATGAGCACCTAGTTGCAGCTCCATTTGTAAGAGCTCATGATGAAAATCTTCCTAGTGAAGATCTTCTCACACCCCACTCCCAATTTCCTAGTTTCCAGCCTATTGATCTGCTAGAGAGATGGATTTCTGTATATGACTTCTCTCCTCAGTTTTGTTATCTTTCTAATCTTTTATCTGAGTTCATTGCCATCTCTGGTTTGAACCCTCTTCCTATCTTCAATAGTTCCCACATTTACCTCTGCTTGCTTTGAGTTCCAAGGTGAGACTTTCTACCTGCCCCCATCAGATTCTGATCACTATTTTCTACAGATCTACATAAAATAGAGAAACTTCTCTTATTCTTTTATACTTTCTTTGTCAATGATCTTTCTGAAAGAAACAAAATCAGACCAATATCCAGCATGGGGCAATGCAGGAACCTATAATCTAATATAAGACAGAGGACCAGGCTACACTCAAGCCCAGTGCCAAGTTATATAAGGGTCCCTTTTATTGCAGGAAAGAAGGCCAAATCTGTGCCCAGGTCCAACATGGGTTGACCCAAAGGGCCCATACAAGGCAGAAGACAGCAACATAGCAATGTCCAAAATAGGATAAAACAATACAGAAGGCCAGGCAATTCCTACAGAAGGTATGGACTATCCTTATCTATAAAACTTAAGATCAAGCATAGATGACATCATGAGAGAGTATGAGAATTGCGTTTGACTCAAACAAAAGCCTCCAATTCAGACACAGAGGCTAGAGATGTGAATAAATAGAAAGCAAAAAAAAAAAATGCTTTACCCTAAAAAAAGCCCAAGGAGTAAACCCAAAAGAAGAAAGTAACTCCACACTAAGTTCTAATACAACTTCAGAAAAAAATAACATCCTTGTCACAAGGATTACAAGAATACCTGAAAAAAAAATGAAACATGAGATCTAATGGAATATCTGGTGTGGGAATATATAGTAAGAAAAATTAATATATTAGAAAATATGGTACTAAACTTTTCTCAAGAACTGAACTTCCTCAAAATCAGAATGAGTCAAAGAGCAAACAACTACTCCATGAAATAACAAGAAAAAATAAAATTATATCAAAAAATTGAATAAGCAGGACAAAATACAAGCCAAAAATAACTGACTTGGAAATCAGTTCAAAGAGGAATAATCTCATAAAAATCAGATTACCTGAAATTTATGATCCTGCCAAAAAAATTTAAATACACTCTGTCAAGAAATTATAAATGTAAATTTCACAGACCTCTGAAAACCAAATAACAAAGTGAAAACTGAAAGAATCTATCAGGAACTTTCTAAAAGAAGTCCCAAAATGTAAATTCTCAAGAACATCATGACCAGAATCCAGAATTTCTGAATCAAATAAAAAGTACTTCAAGCAGTCACACACAAAAAAAAATTCTCAAATGCCAAGGAAATGTTTAGCAATGTTTAGCAGCTGTAACAACAAAAAAGAAGGAAGAATATGGAATATAATATTTCAAAAGGTAAAACATAGACACATCTAAGGATAACTTATCAGGCAAAACTGAGTACAATTTTACAAGGCAGAAAATTAATGAAAATTAATAAAAACAAACTAAGAATTCCCAATGGAAAGTCTATAGGCTTTTTTGGGTTGAATTATAAATTCAGGAAATGAGAGAGAGAGAGAGAGAAAGAGAGAGAGAGAGAGAGAGAGAGAGAGAGAGAGAGAGAGAGAGAGAAAGAGATAGAGACAGAAACACAGAGAGAGACAGAGACAGAGACAGAGGAAGAGACAAAGAGAGACAGACAGACACAGACAGACAGAGACAGAGAGGGAGAGAGGGAGAAAAATGGAGCTATACACGAATTAATATAGTTATAACAATATACTAAAAGAGAACTTATTTTTCTGAGCCACAGCAGAAGTGAACATAAATTAGCTATGCCTGATTGTATATAATCATGCATCAAAAGAATTTTGACAAAGTACCCGTAATAATACCAAGGTATAAAGAATAGAAAAATGAATATAGTCCATAGGCATATCCTCAAGTCTAGATTCTAAGGTGGTATACACATACCCCGGGGTATGAACAAGATGATATACTGAGGTATAGAAAGAAACTTCTAAATTTTTAATTCACATTTAATTTATCAAAAAAGAAATTTTAAATTTTACTAATATGTAATATACAGGTTGAAATTGATATTCTTCTTTCATTGCTATGTCAGATTGTTATATGTCACATGTCTTGAAAGGAGAGAGCCACACCATGTGGAATGGTTAACAGTAATAACTACATTTTTTAAAATTTACTTTAACATGAATAGTGATATATTACAATTTTACTTGCCTTGTTATAGATTATATTATCTATTTTAACTAGACTAAATATTGTAAAATATAAAAGAAGTCTAAAAAGATTGCTGTAAAAACTCACAAATTAAATACAATATTAATAATGTTAGCACAAAGAAACAAAAGAAAAGTAACAGAGAGGACACTTTTCCTACTTTTTGTGGTTCCTTATCAGCCAAATTAAGAGAAAAACAAGATCTATTCTCAGCTGACAAAAAGTCTGCCAAAACGTTTGGAAATAATCAAAATAATTTGAACTATGGGTTTCTGCCCACTATCTTTAAAGATGAACTTCTCCTTAAGTGTCAATTGTGCCTTCTTAAGTAACGTGAAGCCATCATAATGAAGGAAACACTTAAAAGCTAATCTTTTATTGACAAAAGTAATGTATCTCCTATTAAAAAGTCTCATATCTTTACACCTAGAAAGATTATCAATGGAATTTTCTAACCTGTTAAAAAATCTTTCAAAGAAAGAGTTTCAAAGGGATTTAAACCCAATTGTAAAAAAAGTATAAAAATGCAAAACATTCTAAGTTGTGTGAAAGAACAGTCTATTGATATCAGAGAAAAAATGGAAATTTATTAGCCGTTTTAAATCCCTACTCTGAAAAAATTGTTTGGAAATAATAAATGAAGATCACTATTTTAGTGATATTATAATGACTGACAGAACTAGAATTTGAGCCTAAATCCTCTGACTGAGGCTCTTTCTGTTACATCATACTATTTTCTGCAAAGTGTATTTTACCTAAGAGTCTCAGTGAGTTGACTATCATTAGGTAATAGACTATAGTTTCCATTGCTAGCTATATTTCAGTAAATTAGTCTATAATTGTTTATATTTTATTTTATCTTTTATTTTATATTTAAAATATTGAGCAGATAGTCTATATTTATTCATTAATAAATTAAATACATGTAAATAAATTAAATACCATAATAATGTGTAAGATACAATATAACTATTTTTTAAATGAAATAAATATTAAACAATATTGTAAAATTTATTTTATTTGTTGCTCTCAATAATAATATCAGTATTATTTTTAGTGAGAGCAGTGTGATTGAATATACTTCTTTTTTTTTTTTAATCTTGGTTTTCTACATTTCCTGAATCAAGTATCAGCAAATGTAAAGCCAGAGTATACCCATTAATTTAAGGCTTTATGATACAGAAATTTAAAGGACTCATATTGTTCATTTTGTTTTGATAATTAATTTCAATGATTGTCACAGATGAAAATGGATACCTCATAACATGCATAAATGTTAATGGAAGATGTGTACCATTGTCTGAACTTCTACTATACACACAAGCAATCCCTTATTGAAAGAATACCTGAGAACCATATTTTGTTCAAATGTTCTTTTGCAATCAGTAAACTGTAAATACCTAAAGAAAAAAATAATCACTGATTTTTCTGAGGTCATTTTTGATATTTGTTTTGTTTTATATGGTAGATATTAGTTTCTCTGTGTTTTATCATGTTGCCTTCTTAATCTGAAATCATAAGTACTATCTTTTGACAAGGAATTTTTGGAGGGTGTGCGGGCAGTTATTAACATCAACATGATTTACTTCTTTATATATGTAGCTTTCTCATTTCCAAATACTGTGCTATCTTTACATCCCAGTATAAATTCTCAACTTATTCATACTAGATATATATGCCATGTATAAGATTTTATTTTAAAATTTTTATCAATATTCATTAATTAGATTGGTGTAGTGTTATCTTTCTCTGCCTTTTTTTCCTCTGGTATGAGTATCAAAACCAAATTGTCTTATAAAAGTTGCCTATAAAAATATTTTTTTCTCAATCATTCCAAAATAATTTTATAAGTATTATTTTCTCTTTGAAAATTTTATATAATTTGTTTATAAATCCATCTGAACATGACTTTTTTTTTCCTTTTGTAGGTCATAATTCTTTCTGGATTGTGATGTTTAAGATCTCAATTTTTTTCTATTTTGAGTTTTCTTTTATTTTTCTAAATGATTATTTATTTCCTTTAAGTTCCTACTTTGCTCATACATAATAGTTTCTAGTTATTCTTTTTATTTCTTCCCTGTGGTTTCCTCTTGTTCACTTTTTATTTTATTAATTTGATTTACTTTTGTTTTAATTAATTTGATTATTGAATAATTGCCTTTAAAAAAAAAAAGCCCTGGGCTTTACTTATCTTTGTGTAGTGTTTTTGTTTTCATTTCCAGATTTTTTTTTAGATGAATGGTTTGCTAGAAATCCTCCCTATACTGTATTTCTAAAGTTAACCTTTTGAACTCAAGTATCACACTTTATCTTTATCTCTGCTAAACGCCATTCTAACTATATGAAACTATGAGAAGAAATTGCCACAGCTTTCTTTCATTAAGAGATGATCTCATTCTGTACTACAATGACTTGCCCTAGTATTGACACTAAGACATGTCTACTTTGACATCTAAATCAAATCACTAACAATATGATTCCGCTTTTGCTGGCTTTTAAATTTTTATTTTCCTATATTCACAGAAGAGAGAAATCTTCTGGAGACAGGCTAGCCCCATCTATGAAATTTCAGTTCTTTCTCTTCTTCATGTTCTTGCTATCTCCATTATTTAAAAAACTTTCTTTGCATTTGTCCTTCCAGGGTGGGAGTGGATTCTACTGACTTTTAGCAATTCTGTTGTGGTTGTTTTGCTGCTGTGGCAACGACCTGTGGTGTTTGTACATCTGGGGTAGGTGTGGCTTTTACCACCTGTCAGCAATCTGTCACACATCTGCATGTCTGTTGAAGGGAAGAGTTTTACTCTTCAACTAAATCTCTATGAATCAAGTATCAGGAAATGTAAAGCCAGAGTATACCCATTAGATTAAGACTAGCATCATGATTCTGGGAGATAGATGAGTTCACATCTGGGGGTGTTATGTAAGTATAGCCTCAACTTCTGTGAGAGTGCCTCATTACATCTGTTGAGATCTTTGTGGGGAATCCATGCCCATCTTTTGAAACATATAGTCTACACTGTGGGAATATTTAATCTGGGAGTCCATGAACTGATTTGTTTGTTTGAAAAAATATTTTGATAGCTGTATTTTGAAATATTTGCTTATTTTTGTAATGATATATATTTTATTTTATACATTTAAAAACATTTTTCTTAAAAGAGGGTCAGAGGCTTCTCCAAAGAGGTCTATGGAACAAAAATAAATTAAGAATCCCTAGTTTAGAGAATCTCCTCTGATTTCTGTATGGTGTGGTTGAACCACCTAAAGGAGAATTGAAAAAAAATTACACAAACAGTAATTTGAAAGTTTTGTGCTTCTAGAACCTGGACATAAAAGGTAAACACTTAGTGTTACTCTCTGCTACAACATTGTGTTACTCTCTGCTACAACATTTTGTTACTTGATTATAAACTTTTACTATTTTTTAATTATTTTCTATGTATTTCCCTTATAATAACAAATAGATTACAAACTTCTTGAGGAAAAGAGATTATACCTTCTAAGTATACCATTCTGTAATTATGTATGTATGTATGTATGTATATATATGTACGGATGCGCGCGCGCACACACACACACACACACACACAGAGAGACATGGTGCTCCCAAAAGGGGAATAGTGATTAGACTTGTCATTTCTTTGATGCAGAGAACTGCCAGTGAGGAACTTCCTATACTCACACAGGTAGGCACCTTCCCTGAAACTTAAAGTCTTAGAGAATTGTCTAGAGCCATGAACACTTACTTAAATGACTTTCTCAGGATCACACATACACCACACCAGATTCTTTATCTATCTTTCTGTCTCTGTCTCTCTAGCTCTCTGTCTCTCTGTCTCTCTCTCTCTCTCTCTCTCTCTCTCTCTCTCTCTCTTTCTCTTTGTGCCTGTCTTTCTCTGTCTCTCTCTCTCTATGTCTCCCTAACTCTGTCTCTGTCTCCCTGTCTATTTGTCTGTCTATCTTTGTCTGTCTCTCTCTCTCTGTCTCTATCTCTGTATATATGTATACATAGATCTCTCTGTGTGTATGCATGTTTCAGAGTATGTGACATGGGGTTTTATTAAGACATTGTACTAGGAGAAAAGGCCAAAAAAGAGTGGAAGCTTTTGGTAGGTTTTCAGGGGACTCACTGGAGACAAGTGATCTGTTTCATGATTTTTCCTAAGGTTTGGTCCTAACTATATTACTTGGATAATGTTCTTCACCCTGCTCACTGAGTACCTGGTGATTTATGGACATTTCTAATGAGTATCCTCTTGAGATATGATCAGAAGTGATGACACATTCATTGAATAAAAGAATTTGGCAGGGCAGAGAAAGAGAGCTCTCATGTCCTGAGAATGAGTCTATGACCCACTTTTTCATCTGTTAAAAAATATTATTAAGTGCCTACTTTATATGAGGTGCTATGGATAGTATAAGAATGAAAGACAGTTTTTGCTCTTTAGAGGCTTAATAGTATAAAGCAGCATCTTGGCAGGGATATTATACAGTGACTTGGGATCATGGATTAGGAATTTCTGAATCCTACACTTCATTTTATAGATGAGGACGAGGTACAGAATGCTTAAGTGGTTTGCCTAGGGTCACATAGCTATTAGGTGTTTTTTGTTGTTTGCCCTTCATTCTTGAAGAGGACTGTGACATCAGGGAGGTGATGCCATGACACGCAAGTGAATTGAATTTAAATGAGGGAGGCTGGACAAGGTCACCTGCCTCATTTTCCCCTCCAGAGCCATCTGGGTTCAGTGGCCAGATATAAATCAGGACAATAAGAGATAGCCGTGGATGCAGTGGGGGACCTTATATCACACACACACACACACACACACACACACACACACGATTGTGATATATATGGGATATTTTATCTTTGTATATATTTTAGATATATGTGTGTATAAATGTGTGTGTATTGTTCCTAGCCAAAATACAAACAATTGCTAATTATATTCATTCTGAGCCAGTCAGAGCCCAAATAATCACTAAGTGGAGCCTGGCTTGGAATTTATCATTGCTCAATCATTGAAAGCCAGAGAGATTTGGATTTAAGTGTCTAAGGCTCTATTTGAACATAGGTCTTCTTGACTCCAAGTTCAATGTCCTATCTATTATACTGTTCAGACTTGAAGGACACTAGTGGATCAGGCAAAAATGGCATCTTTCTGAAACTAGAAAATCCTAGAAATACATCCTGAAGAGGAGTCTAGTAAAGCAGAATACTTGAATTGGGACACTTCATAAGAAAGCATTAGAACAAATTGTAGTCTATGTTGAAAATATAATTTAGCTACATTGTGCAAAATATTTTAAAAACTCTCACATTTTATTCCAATGGACAACAGTGTACTAAACCTTAGATGTATTCCAAACTATTGAAATGACTGGACCCTAAGAGTAACAATAATCATTCATAGTCACCTGGCAGGAGATCCCCAGTGTAGCATTGCAGCTCTGTGATGTTTAATATATTTCATCAATGACTTTAATAAAATACAGTTAGCATGCTTGTTAAATTCCCAGGCAGACAAAGTTCAGAGGTGTGGCTAACACTGATTAGAGCAAATAGAAATGGTGACCACTAAACTGGACATTAAGATCCCTGTGGATGCATATTAACTTAGAAAATCACATGTTAATATTATCTTTGTTTTATTTAATTTTTATCTATTTGTCTAAATATTTCCCAATTACATTTTAATCTGGTTCTATCTACTTTAGGAAGTGTTGTGGGCTGTGTGCAGATTCATTCTTGACACTTCTGGTACAGTCAGAATACAAAAAAGTCTGGAACAAAGTAAGTGCTTGATAAAATGCATATTCCTTTCCACTTCTTTGCTGTTAGAATGTGAGAAAGTATTGGCGACACAATTCCTGGCACAATTTAAGTGCTTGATAAAAATTTGTTGACTTATTGATAACATTGACAAAGGGAAGTAATATTCTAGAAAGTATTTCTAGCAGTTCTTAACTATTTTTGTGTTATGGATCCCTTTAGTAATCTGATAAAATCCAGGGAAGCTTCTCAAAATAATGTTTTTAAATGCATAAAATAAAATATGTAAGATTACAAAGAAGAACAAATATACTGAAATAGCTATCAATTTTTTAAAAATTCATTGATTTTGGATTAAGAATCTCTCATCTCAAAGAAGGGTTTTTAGCTCAGACTGTGTGATCAGCCAAAGGAATCAGGATTGTTTGTCCTACAAATGAGAAGTCTAAATGGACACAAGTTCTGTAAATATTTCAAAAGACTAATATGTAGAATCAGTTATGTTTCAGTTAGGCTCAAGTTACAAGCTTGAAGTCCTGAAGAGCTGAGTTTAAATATAGCTTTAAACTCTTTTTTAAGTTTTATTGATATGTTTTATTTTTACATTAAAAATATTTATAAATGATTCCTATTTTATGAGAGAGGTGTTGCAGCAATGCAAAGCAGCTAAGTAAAATTAACAATTTAGTAACTTCAATTGAAAGTGAATGCAACAGTTCACATTTGTAGCATCTTGCTGCAAAAAAAAATATGGAAATTTATTTTTCTCTTTCCCAACCACTACCCCCAGGGAAAGAGAAGGGGAGAAAGTATAGAGAAGAGGAGGGGAGAAAAAGCAAGGGAAGAGAATACAAGAAAAGAACAAATGTCTTGTAACAAATATCTCTAGTCTGGTAAACAAATTCTTTCAATGGTTATATGCCAAATAAGAGTTGCTGCAGGATTGAATAAAATAATATATGTAAAGTCTTTGCAAACCTTAAAGTACTTTGTAACTTTCAGTTATCATTATTATTATCTGAAAGTAGGATTTTTCTTCTTTTTACTGTTTGTTTCTAAGAAGAATAAGTAGAATGTTTGTTTGTTTGTTTAAAAAAAAAAAAAAGGAAAGATTTAGACTTAACATAATTTTTTTTAATTCCCAATAGTCAATTTTCTAGGACTAGAACGAATTGTCTAGGAGAATGTTCTTGTTTTTATCCTTGCTTCTCAGAGAAGAGCAATGACCTCATGGGATGACATCTTGCTAATGAATTGGATTTAAGTGAGGCAGAGAAGCACAAAGTCATCAGCCTTATTCACTCCTTCAGAGTCATCAAAATCCAGTAGAGGACAAAGCTAAAAATGATTGGTGATAGCTTGGGAGGGTGTCTTTGACTGTTTTATAACTTCTACTAGGGGTCTTTAGTCTAAGGCCACATGACTACTTGGCCAAAATTTTGTAGAGGGGATACCTGTTAAGGTGAGAATTGGACTGGATAATCCCCAAAATTCCTTGAAATTCTGCTATTCTAGTAGCTTGCTATCATCATTTGGAATAAATTGTGCACTTAGATTTTTCTCTGTTGTTCTGGTTTCTAAAAAGTGATGCCAACAAGATACAAATTCTATTAAACTTGGTCTACCAAGGTAGGAAGCCTTCAGGAATGAATCCAATGACCAACTAACTGTACATCATCCATAAACCAGACTAGTTAAATTCACAGAAGTTTATCTGCCAAAGTTCGGCTACAAAGGTATAAAATTTTTTTTTCAAACATATCAACTCAAATTCACCATCTTCTAATGTGTGAAGAGGTTAGGATTTTCATCACTAGAATGAAAGTTCATATCAATGAAAAATTAAATTCTTGAATTATAAAGAGTAATCAGTAATATTTTCTACATTCAGTAGTTTTTCAGCAAAATCTTTGTACTCCTATTTTTGTTGATTTTATTTATTTTCTGGGGGAAATGAGAGATATTATATTTTTATTGAACACAATTGTGGATTTCAATGTGGAAAAGAACAAGAATTTTGCATTTTCAGTTTCTCTATTCTCCATTTTAAATATTCACTCCACTAACCTATGCCATATAAAGGAGAATATTCTGATTTTAAAAATGTTAGCAATAGGAAAGGGGAAAAGGAAATAAGCATCTATGTAGTACTTACTCTATGCCGGCCACCAAGCTAAGTACGTTTACAAATATCCTCACAGCAATGGTAGAAGGTAAATTGTATTATGACCCCTACTTTATACTGAAGAAAGTGAGGAGAAAAGAGGGTAAGTTGCTTACTCAGTTTATACAGTTAATAGGTGCTGAAAACTATATTGGGTCCCAGGTCTTTCTAATTCCAGGTCCAGTATTCTATTAACTGTGCTATCATTGTGCTACTTTAAAAAATAGCATTTTATTTTAAAAATATATGCAAAGATAATTTTCCACATTCACCTTTGCAAAACCTTGTGTTCCAAACTTTTCTCCCTCCCTTCCCCATCCTCTCCCTTAGACAGCAAGTAATCCAATATATGTCAAACATATACAATTCTTCCATACATATTTCCACAAATATCATGTTGTATAAAAAATCAGATCAAAAAGGGGGGGGGGGGAAATGAGAAACAAAAAATGCAATCAAACAACAACAGAAGTGAAAATATTATTTTGTGATCCATACTTGGTCCCCACAATTCTCTCTCTGTGTGCAGATGACTCTCTCCATCACAAGACCATTGGAACTTCCTGAATCACCTCACTGTTGAAAAGAGCTATGTCCATCTGTAGTGTCTGGACTAGCTTTCTTGAGGGTCTCTAGATGGGCCTTGGTCTTTGGTGGAGAAGTGATAAAGGCAGAAGAGCCACCATCAGACTGATCAAGGATCGAGTCTGGGGTCTGGGTCTGAGATCGAGCTCAAGCACACATTCTCATCTCCAGTCCTCTCAGCCCTTAAATACCTTAGTACAATTACATCACTACATCACACTGAGCATGTGCAACTGTAGAACCATTATATCACCATATCACACTAAGTATATGCCGTAGACAGTTGTTACATCACACTCAAGTATATATGAACTACAGAACCATTATCTCATCAATCACACTGAGTAAATACTTTGTTGTAAGTATTTTTGATTCGAGTATACTTTTCTTAGAGTTCCTTAGAGTATCTGTGGTCCTCTACATTCATCAAAATTTATTATCATATAATCTTGCTATTGCTGTATACAATGATCTGGTTCTACTCATTTCACTCAGCATCAGCTCATGTAAGTCTCCCCAGGCCTTCTTAAAATCATACCCTTGATCATTTCTTACAGAACAATAATATTCCATTACATTTATATACCACAACTTATTCAGCCATTTTCCAACTGATGGGTATCCACTCATTTTCCAGTTCTTTGCAACCACAAAAAGCGCTGCCACAAACATTTTTGCACATGTGAGTCCTTTCCCTTTTTATGATCTCTTTGGGATACAGGCCCAGAAGAGACACTGCTGGATCAAAAGGTATGCACAGTTTGATAGCCTGTTGGGCAAAGTTCCACATGGCTCTCCAGAATGGTTGGATCAGTTCACAGCTCTACCAACAATGTATTAGTTCTGAGTTTTCCCACATCCTCCCCAACACTTACCACTATCTTTTCCTGTCATCTTAGTCAATCTAAGAGGTGTCTTAATTTGCATTTCTCTGATCAATAGTGATCTAGAGCATTTTTATGTAACTAGAAATTACTTCATCTGAAAATTGTTCATATCCTTTGATCATTTATCAATTGGATAATGGTTTGTATTCTTATAAATTTGAGTCAATTCTCCATATACTTTATAAATGAGACCTTTATCAGAACCCTTGGTTATAAATTTTTTTTCCCAGTTTTCTGTTTTTCTTCTAATTTTGTCTGCATTGGTTTTGTTTGGACAAAACCTTTTTAATTCAATATAATGAAAATGATCCATTTTGCATTTTATAATGTACTCTAGTTCTTCTTTGGTCCTAAATTCCTTGCTTCTCCATAAATCTGAGAGGTAGACTATTCTTCGTTCTTCTAATTTGCTTATAATATCACCTTTTTTGTCTAAGTAGGGGAAGTTGGAGAAGGAAAGAAAAGCATTATGGAAAATGACTAATTGCCTTCTACCAAAAGTTTTGTTTCTGCTTATTTGAATCTTTGATAAGGTAAATTGGAGATGAATAACAGCTTCCTAAAGTAGATAAGAAGTGTCATTAGGTGCCCTCTTCAAAACTATGATTGACTGCTTGAAGTTCCTCTTAATGAATATCACTACCCCCTATTTTGTCAGCCCCCAAAAATGTTACTAGAAATTTTTGTGCCCAAAGCAAGTAGAGAAAAATCAAACTACAACTGAAGCAAACATCATGAAATATGATTGGATGCCATGGGATGATGTTGGGAGGAAAAGGTTCATCAGGAGATAAAGTCTCTCATCCTTGTTAAAACTCTGTGCCATTCACATTAATGGCTTTTCAGTGCCATTCACATTAGATAGACCAACACCTAGCTGAGGCTAGTGAAAAGGAGTTTATATTGAAGGTAAGATCTTTAATAGGAAATAGGAAAGAGAAAAAAAATTCTCCCATGTGAAAAGTTTTTCATTCTTTATCTTTATTATGGATACCAACAAATGGATCTGAACCCCCCATGTCTGTGAATGTAAGACACTATACATACAAAGAGGAAAGAATACTGTGTTATCACTCTATTAATCTATTTTTTTAAATAATACAATCAGGGTTCAGTGACTTGACCAGGGTCACATAGCTAGAAAGTTCTGAAGCTAACTTGAACTTAGATCCTCCTGATTCCAGGGACAGTGCTTTATACACTGTACCACCTAGTTGCTCCTTAATCAATTGTTTTATTAGATACCACAAGTTTGGGAGTTGCTAACTAACAAGTGTCCATTAACTCATACTAATTAAACTTTTTATTTTCCAAAAAAGAATATGACTTCCTTGACAGCATAAATAAACTGGGATCTTGAAGTTGTCTTAGGTTAATAATGCATTCTACTAAGAGGAAATATACACAGATTTTGATTCCTTATCCTGAGTGTTTAGTTGTCCATTATTGCTCATTTTAATTTAAATTAATGCAATATATAGATATATATTAAGTGCTCAATTCATACAGATTGAGTGAATTTTACTTGACCAATAAAACTTAATTTTCTCACTCCATACTCTCTAGATCCTTTGTGAGGAGTCACAATGGAAAGGATACTAGATTTAACACTAGAAAAAAAATTGAAATCTATCTGTATCAGACTTAGTAAAGTGACAATTCACCTGGGCATCAGTATCTTTATCTGTAAAATGGGGAAAGAGGAGCCTATCTAATTGTTAAGATTCATTCCAGATGTCTATGCTATGATCGTAGATGTTATTTTTTGCAGATTCCAAGACTAAAATGAGTGTTCTCACTAGGGTTAAATCCTATTACTGACCAGTCCAGTAATACAAAACTGCCAATGCAAACAGAGCCAACAAGTGAATTCATCATTTGCATTTCCTAATCCTAAATTAAGTATAACAACAAATTTGTAGTAATGGAAATTTATGGTTTTAAGGTATCACTTAAATAGATAGGTCTTCATGACATAACCACAATAGTCAATTTTTGCAAAATTGTATCATTCTTTTCAATATGTCAACCCCAATCCATTTTACAATCTGTTTCAGTATAGTTTGGTGGTCAATTGTTTAAACTGTAATGGCATAATGTCTTGTCCATTGTCCTCTGACTCACAGAAAAGCCATCAATTAAAGGAAAATAATCTGCAAGAACCCTGCAATGTTTCCAGAAATTGTGGAATGGCTTGTACCATTAAGTGGCATACTTTGTAAAGGAATAGAAAATATAAGAAAATCCCTTCTGGTAAACAATAGTACCCAATGTATCGGTCTATTAAGATTTTTGTTTTTGTTTTTTAGGTTTCTTGTTTGTTTTCTGAATTTGTTTTTTTTTTTTCCAATAACCAATCCATAACTCTAACTTATGTTAGCCATTTCTACTGTTTTCTTGATCTTCCTCTAGGATTAATCTAGAGGGATAGAGTGGAGTGGGGAGCAGAGTTGTTTTCCTTGGTGAAGTATAATAAAATTTATTGATTCTTTACTGAGTCATTCCTAATATTTTTTTTAGTCCTTAGGTATCCTCCACTCCAATAAATGAACAAGTCTATGCTTACTTTCATATTTGATTCTGAGAAAATACTTTGGAAGTTTATGTTTACACAGAGAAATGTATACACCTAACCAATATGAACACGGGGCTTAGATCTTTCTACTTTCAACAGAACAATTCAGTCCTTTAAGCTACAAGGAGAGAGTTCATTTTCCAAATCTCTTTCACCTGGAGTTCTTGCTATTATTGTTAAAGAGCCAGAGTGCTACATGACTATATTTCTCATTCATTCATCTTAATTAAAACCCTTTTTTATAGATAGGTCCCAACCTCAAGTTCTTTGCACCTGCCTTTGGCAGCCTGTTTCTTGATCTAAAGGTAGAAGTAACCAATTTAAGTGACAAAAGATTTGCATATAGTCTTTTCTGTGAAATTTGACTTGTATTCAATTAAAATGACACATTTATCCTTAGGTTTTAGTATCACTTAGACAATAAAATAAAAAATATGAATACAAAAATAATTAATTTGCTCTTTTCTAGAGCATAAGCAGTACTTTGTGGTGATGAGGGGAGGGAGAATTATATCATAAGAAAACCTGGGCCTCCTGTCCTTGAAGTTAATACTAGAAGACGAGGGTATTCTTCAAGAACAGTCATGATCAAAATGATGTCTAAAACAACTAAATCATTGAGCTTGAGAATCTATTTGCAGTGGAAGAACACATATTTTTAAATGCTAAGGAGAAACACTGATTGAAGTCCATTTTATGGGGTACCTTTTGGTTCCTGGCTTTGATTAGAAAAAGGCAGCACAGTCTAGTGTGTTGCTCCATAGTGAGTTAATATATTTTTATATATTTATATTTATTATATTTATTTAATAAATATATTTAATTTAATAAATATTTAATAAATATAATAATATTATATTTAATATATTTATATTATTATATTTATATTCTTTATGATAAGAAATCTTTGCTGCAGTAATGCAATAGGTTCTTAGAGAGATTGATGAGCCCTTTTGTGTGACTCCTTGCATATCAATTTGAGTACCAGAATCAAAGAATTTCCACAATGGCCTTTTTTTGGTACCCACTAGGGCCTGATTTGCCCTAATGTATTCCATTTGGTGGTTTAATGTATTCAGATTCATAATATTTGATATAATGATTATGTAAAATATGGTCATTGGTTCAAATCAAATGGAAATGTTTGGTGTGAATTCAAATAATGAGACCACTTCAGGGCTTTATTCTCATTGATCAGTACCTAGCTGTGCAGTACACACTAGCAAATCCCACTACAAAAAAGGAGGAAGCAGAGAAGGAGAAGGAGAAAGAGCAGGAGCAGAAGAAGGAGGAGAAAGAGCAGGAACAGGAGGAGGAGGAGGAGAAAGAACAGGAGCAGGAACAGGAGGAGGAGGAGGAGGAAGAGAAGAAAGAGGAGGAAGAGAAGGAGGAGGAGCAGGAGAAGGAAGAGGAGGAGGAGAACAAAAAGAAGGAGGGGGAAGAAAAGGAGGTAAAGGAGGAAGAAGAGGAGAGGAAAGAGGAGAAGGAAGAGGGGAAGGAGAAGGAGGGAGAGGAGGAAGTGGAGAAAAAGGAGAAGAATGAAGAGAAGAAGAAAGAGGAGAAGGAGGAGGAAGGGAGAGGAGAAGAGGAGGGCGATGAGAAGAAAGAGGAGAATAAAGAAGACGAGGAACGGAAGGAGGAGGAGGAAAAAGAGAAGAAGGAGAATAAAAACGAAGAGGAATGGGAGGAAGAGGCGAAGGAAGAGGAGATTTCATATAGTTTTATATAGTACCCTACATATGTTATCTCATTTGATTTTACATCTAGTTGTTTTTAACAAATCACTTATACTTGTCATAAGAGTAAAGCAAAACAAGTTAATTGGGGAAAGCATGTTACTATCAGGCCACAGGCAAACACAGATAACATGAACTGCAGCAAACACAATCTCCATTCAATCTGCCCTATGGTATTCCTCTCTACTCTCTTCCTTCTCCCTCACATTGAAATCAAACCTTTCCCCATCCCCCACAAGATGCTTTCATGCTACACAAGAAGAAACTAATCATTTACTCATGGGAATTATCTGGTCAGCCAACAGTAGTTCTGGGGAGTACGCTGATCACTCTGCATGCCTCAAATGATTATGGGATCCTTAACTGCCCTGCCTATTAGCTTCTTGTCCTGCACTGATTGCTCTGGCTCATCAAGTTGGGAACAAAGCTCTTGGCAGCTCTGGCTATTCAAACACCTCACTAGTATCAGAAAGAATACTAATCTACCACTCTCTCTAGCTCCAAGAATGAGAATACTGCTTGAATACCCATGCTCCCAGCCAGATTAGTCCCTGCATCCCACTTTTTCTTCTTCCTAGTGCTCTTAAAAAAAATCTGTTGCTATGTGCTTATCCTTTCAGAGTCCTCATCCCCTGAGCAGTATCATCCCAGGAAGAGAAGACAAATTAAGCTATATTTGAGCATTGAAGTACTGGTTAGGTAACAGAATGCCTCATTTAACCTGAAAATACACTGGATTTTTTCTTTCTCCTTACTGGGTTTTGACTAGAGAGCAGAGATAATAGTAACCATGGTAGAGAAGGAAAAGAATATGATTATTACATATTTTCATTAATACATCACACATGTATATGTACATACATACATACATTATATATAATATACCATATACATGTGTAATATAATGCAAAAATTCCCAGAGTAGTTCTTGTTAGAAATATACTATAATCTTGTCTGCCACTAAAATTCATTTGTGTGTCCTTGGGGAAACTATTTCTTCATCCAATAACATTTTTTAAGGTTTTTTTTAATTTAAAAGTTCAGAAACCACATGCCATAATGGATATCTGTCCTTTAAAATCAGGAAGACTTGGATTGAAGTTCTGATTTTGAGATTCTAGTTGTATGACCAAGGTCAAATAACTTAATCTCTCAGCTTTCCATCCCCCAATACATTATAGATGAGTTGCTGATCCTTTCCAAATTGAAAGAATTCCATAGCAAGAGTGACTCATTTTGCTGAAATCACAAGTCCAGACCAACCCTCCTCCCTCCACTGCTGTCACCCATTGTGTAAACTACTGTATAGGATTCTGAGGAAGATTCAAAGATAATTCTAACATTGTCCCTGTCTCCACCTGGTTTACTATCTAGGAATATGTAAAGCATGGATAAAGATACTGATTTTACTTCAGAAGATCTTTGTGTGATGTATATAAATAATTTTAAAATTAAGATTGTGAAAATGAAGACACCCTGTATTTTGTGACTGAGACTACAAGGTGGTAGCAAATGGTTGGATATGTCCAATGCAGTGTTGGGGTGGAGGGTGCATTTTTCCTCTTCATTCCTATGCAGTGTGCTAAAAAAGTCACAAACATATTACAAATAGGAATAATTATGAAAACAAACATTAATGGACAAAGAACTGAAACAAATAAGATTTTCTTCTCTATCTACTGATTTAGTGCATCTAGACTTCTCTGTAATAAAGTCTGTTCCTTTATGTGGACTTCTTCACTGCCATAAGGAAATAAACAGAAAGCCAGATGCCAGAAACATGGCAATGCATTCACTTAGGCAGAAAATGTGTAGAAAGTTTGTACTTCTCAGAATACCTTTCATAATGCCAAGGGTGACTGGATATGGAGATCTGGATTCGGCCTTGAGCAATGTTCTCCATGGATTGGGGAGGAGGGGGAATAGAACTTGCTTCTTTGGACAAACACATGACTGAAACTTTTTCAGAAGTATAAAATACAGTTTTAGGTTTTCTCTTGACTCCTCCTAACTCTCACTTTTCCATTTCATGCCTTCCCTAAGAGAAGAATAAATCTATTCTATATAAAGTCACATGTGCTCTTTGCCCTGCAGCAGATGGAAGAGCAACTCCAAGGAAATATACAATCCAAGATCCATAGATGAGATAGTAATAATAAATAATAATGCTTGCATTTATATAATGCTTTATAATTTGCAAGGCATTTTACAAATTTCTCATTCTAATCTTACAAAAATCCCAGAAGATAGGTGTTATTATCCTCATTTTATAGATGAGGGAACTAAGGTAGGTAGAGCTTAAATTCCTTGCCCAGAGTTATACAACTAGAGTTCAACAAAGTTGAACTCGGGTCTTCTTAACATCAGGTCCAACATTATGCATTGTACTATCTAGCTATCTTGAGCCATGGCAATAGAAGTGCAGAGACGGAGGGGAAGGAGAATGTTAAGGGGATAATTTTTGTTTGTTTTTTCTGCCAAATCCATTGCCTTCTGGGACAAAAAGGACACCTTGACTCACACGTTTTGCTCCTCCTTCCCTATTATCCCACCCTTCCATTCAGTGAGAATTATATATCAAAAGACTTAGTTTGAATACTTGTCTTTACCCCAAATTCCCTGTAAGGTCATCAGTAAGTTATTTAACTTCTCAATATCTGTGCTCTTGTCTTTAAAATGAGAATGATATTACCTGGTTATTCCCTATCCCAGAATGATAAATGTGATTAATAAGATAGAGAGGGGTGAAAAACACCTATTCAGAGTTCTGAGCTCCTCAGAGATAGAACTAAATAAAAATTAGGTGATACATATTAGTGTTCATCATAGACATGCTTAATGAAAAGAGAGCTAAATGAGAAAAGATAGTGTTGTGGACATTAGAGTTATTATAAATTTCAAAAATCCCTTTTAAGACTTGGAGTAAGGCTGTGTCTCATTAGTGAGAGTGCCTGATCCACTCCATCATATAACCTCTGGGAGATTCTAATGAGAGCTGTACCTTTTCTCTTCCCAACCCCCACAAAGGATCACCTCAGTCTTCACTTAGCCATTTCACAGAAATAACGGGAAAAAAAAACAAAAAAAAACAAGGATGTTTTAAAGCAGCTAAAGGCATGTATTCTCTAACATTGTATGTGTATGTATGTGTGTGTGTGTGTGTGTGTGAACATGTGTGGACTGTGTCTTAGTTTAAACTATCTTGTCTCTAATGTTCAACTCCTTGGGATTTCTCAGAGATTTCCTTTCGAAGAGGTGTACTGTGTATGACTAAACACACTCTGACATTGTTTTTCTGGGCTTCTCACAAAGAGAAGAGGTATCTCCTTTCAGACTAGCCTCGGGAGCTAGACTTTTAAATAGATCACAAAATAAAATGCTCAGTATTTCTAACTCCCCATGTACCAGGGAAGGGGTGGGAGAGGGAAGCCAAGCTAGAGAATGAACTTCAGGGAAGCCTCTACCAGCAGCCCATCTTTGAAATCTTTTGTATTTGCTTATGTCTTTTGAGTTCTGGCTGCTTTTTATCTGCATTCCTTACAGATAATGAAAGAGATACACAAAACATTCTGTATATTAATGCCTTAAATGGCTGCCTTTGGCAAAGCCTTAATAGACCGACAGAGCAGAGATGAGTTCACATAGCAAAGTATACAATGAGAAATGAATTATCAACCAGCAGAACCCCCTGTGTCAGAGGGATTTCAGATCATTTGAATGTTTACATATACAACTAAGGCATATTGACAGAACACTGCAAATAGAAGTACACTTGGAAAAGGGGAAGAATTATTTGCCCAGGTACTGAAGAGATTTTTCTAGCTATGTATGAGATGAGACTGCATTCTTGCCATATTTGGTAAACTGAATATTATTAGGTGGACAGGCCTCATGTAGGAGAGAGATAAGAAGAAATTGATTTGAATATTATTCCAGGGCAAAGTGAGCAGCCATGATGCATTCAACCTTTTTTAAACGTGCAAGAACAGATTAATTTTCCCAATTAAACACCTCACCAATGTTAAATGTCTTTTAAAGGATAGGGTGGTATAAGAAAGTAATTGCAAAAATTGAACTGTGACACTATTCCTCTTTGCTTCTATAGATGGGGAAAGGACAAGTTCAAAAGGGGTTCAGTTCTTATCTCTGAGTCAATCAAATAACATATTATATCAGCACAACTCTGTGTTTGCAGAGGCCCTCCCAATAAGCCATCATGTAGAATGGCATGATTGGATGGACTGAAAGTCACTGGAAGAATTTTTGGAAGTGGTCCTCCATGGTGAATGCACATGTTTCCGGATTTAAACATACCTCAATTGCTTATAGCCCAGATTGAGAGGCAGATTTGTCAAGCAAAGGGCTAGCCTTGAAGGCAGGACAACCTGGGTTAAAGTCTTCCTTCTGACATGTACTAGCTAGGTCAACATGAGCAACCTTTAAATGCTTCTGACAAATTTTATGATAATCTATATATGAGGTGCGAATATGAACTGGTGTAAAGAGTTACCACGCTGGGAGTTTCCTACACTATTTAATTATAGATCCACCATTACTACCCTCCCCACCTCCATTCCCCAAGTTGTCTGGTCTTGGGTATTAATATAAAATGTGACTCTTCTTTTATGTGGTTGCATGGTAACTGAGGCTTCAACAGCGCATAATGCTATAGGCTACCCTGCAATTCTTTGGCAGTTTTCTTTTTTGTATTACATGAGCAATTGAGATCCATCTGTCTCTTGGTTCAGACATATATATGTTGCTGAAAGTGGCCCTAAGGATAACCAAATGTGGGGGGAAAAAATGAAACAAGTTATTTACTAGCACTGTTGGTGATGTGGCAACACAACATATTCTGTTCTCAAAAATTTTGTGCCATTCAAGCAGGGATAAGTTCACATAGCCAAGTATAAAATTGGAAATGAAGTCTCCATCAGCAGAATCATCTGAAACCAGCCTTTTTCTTTTCCTTTCCATTTCTCATATTTTGTATGAACTGTTCCTTTAAAAGTCTTATAATTCCTTTACAAATGGATTACATATATTTCAATAGACTACATCTAACTTCAAATTATTGAGAAATATTAGGGATGATTGTAAAAATTTTGTCAGCTGAATAAGCAGTAACATATGGGGTAGATAAGGAAAGCAATAGGTTCAGGAAATTAAGAGACCTAATTCAGCCACTAAGTAACCATGTAACCTTGCCCAACTCTCTAGCCCTCACTTTCTTTATTTGTAAAATAAAGAGATTGGTCTAGATATTGTTTTAGAACCTTTCCACTTCTGAAACTATAATCTAAAATTCTTTTTTTTCATTTCTGTGAAGATCGCGTATTTTAAAATCAACAGGAGTCCGGAGTTCAGGTTAGGGGAAAATCGTCAGTCTTTATTCTCAGTGAAGAAGGATCGGAAGTGGAAGAAATCGGGTAAAGTGTGCAGCTGGTCAAAAGCTACTAGATCCGCAGCCACGACCAGAGCCAGGGGTGTCCCAAATTTATTCTTCCTGTTCCTCTCTGCCTCCACCCACCAAAATCCATTTCCAACAAACATTGGGATTGACAGAGTGGGAGGGGACATCTTTATCAATCATGTATGAATGGTCAATTCTATTTAGCCTCACGTCTTGGGACCCAATTCATCCTCAAACTTCAGCCCTTCCCCTCCTCTTTTTTTTTAGAACACAGGTGGTTTCTCCCTGACTCCTCAGGGAGGTCAGAGCCCCCAAGGGGAGGTGATCACAGCCCTAACTTCTCAGGGGAAGGAGGTGAAAGAAAAGGAGGGATACAGCCTCCTGACTTCTCAGGAAAGGCGGTGAAAGCACTAAAAGGGAGATCACGCCCTCCTGACATCTCAGGAAGGAGATGAAAGCACCAAAAGTGGGGGGTTGCTAGTGGGTTTCTGGGCTGAAGGGTCTTTGATGCATAAACCCATCAGCATGGGAGGTATTACAAAGTTTAGCAATAGCACAGGTATTAGGGATGACCCCCCCTCGCGGTGCAGGCTCGATGTGGTGTAACAAACATGAACTGTACACCAAAGTACGGAAACCAAACAATATAAATCAACTGGTGTTGGAAAAGATCGATCCTAGAAGGAGGTTATGTGACAACGTCCCACCCACCTTCTTCAGCAAAAGATAGTCCAAAACAATTATTGTCCAGTTTCACATTCAGGGAATCAATGATCTCCTAGGTTTTTGAAATCCTGCAAAAAGTCTTTTTGTGTTGGGAATCCAATGTTCCAAATTTTAATCCTGTAAAGTTTATCATTTTCTCAAGGAATCAATGATTCCTGAGGGTTTTGATTTATGCTCAGAGTCCCAATGATTCCTGAGGTTTTGATCTATTCTCAAGTCAATGATTCCTGAAATTTTTAGTCTATGTCTCAAGAATCAATGATTCCCGAAGATTTTTTGTCCTATGTCTCAGAGAATCCAATGATTCCTGGGGTTTTAGTCCTATGTCTCAGAGAATCCAAATTCCTAGGGTTTTAAATCCAACAATTTTGATGTCCATGAATCAAATGCCATAATGCCATTTTTTCAATGGTGAACAATGCAAAGAACCACCCATTTTCTTGGGTTTCCTTTGTTTCGTTTTGCTCCACTTCTGCGATGGAAAGGGAATTGCTTTTGGCACCCATCTGATTCTTCCCACCTGTGGAAAACAAACCCTTCCCCAAAGCAGTTTATCTGGTCCTTTCCATTTCACCACTTTCTGGGTCTTCCACATTTACCCAATTATCTAAAAGATAGGGGTGCTCGCATGGACATGGACCTTCTGGTGGGTTATAAAACCTGTTGCGGGCCAGTATCTTTGTCAAAATCAAGAAGTAAATAGTATAAAGGCTAGATTTGAAGTTTCTGGGGGTTTACCTGTGGTCCCCTTTCTTTTTGTTTTGGAGGAATCTTATTATCTTGTTTCTCTCACTTTCCTGTCCTTGAGGATTGAAAATATGCCGTGGTGGAAAATTTTACGTCAAAAGTGTGCAAAAATGTTTTAAGTATAAAAGGGACCATTGTTGTTTTTTGTTTTAAAAAAGGCTTGTATGAAATTTTACCCTCGGGGCTGTCTCTTTTGCTGTGGATTGCAAAGTGAATCCCAAGGTGTCTACAATTTGGATGAAAAAGACAGACGACCAAAAAGATTTATAATGGGTATCATTTCGTTTCACTGGGTTCTCAAAACCCGAGGGTTCTTCCTAGGCAGTGTAGGAGGGGGAAGGCAGCCTTCAGGCTTTTTACTTGCTCCTATTCCTCTCTTTTATTTAAATTGTAAACGTAAGTGGAGAGCCTGATGATATGTAGAATGAGATGCCTGAGCTTTTGGAACAAAGGGGTTTGCCAAATAGTTAGAAGGCTATCTGCTTTGTTGCCATCAAATATGGGATAATCACTATGAGAATGGAATGTAATATACAGATCTTACCCTGGATTTTTTTCCTTGGGAAGTTTTTAAGGTGATATATATTAGAGGGTGCAAATTTTATTTGGGCGTGGACTTTGCCCCCTACTGAATAGGCCGAATCAGATATTATATTTATGTCTCCTGGATAATAAGTAAGGCTAGAATGATACCTACAACATTCTGCTGGGGATGAAAAGGGTTCTAACTACTTCTTTATGTTAGATCTGAGGTACAACCCAAATATTTGTTTGGATGCTCTGGAAGATAGTTGGTCCTTTTAAGAGGAACTTTAAAACTTTTTCTTCAAGAATCCATTGCCAATTATTAATAGTCTGTTATCTTTAATGGAACCCATTAAAATTTGGAGCCATGGTAAAAAATTTCCACTTAATGGTCTCACAACCCATTAATTTGTTATTGGTATAAAAGGTGTATATCTTTCAGGTCTTGTGGATAAGTACTCTGCTTAAAGTGGCCTTTAATAAAATTCTAAACAAGCACTGGGTGGGTGTAAGGGCTTTTGGTTGGCCGGAGGTTCACCCACTCTTCACACTGTGTCCTTGTAAGGCTTGTGGGTCCTCTTGTGTAAAACGTATCTCAAGGGTTTTTGGGACTCTTTCAACCACATTGGATAAAATTTAACCTCTCAAAGCCTCTTGAACTTCTTTGTAAGCTGGGTGGTGGTTTAAAGCACTTCTCCCCTTAAAATGTCATATAACAGTTGAAAGATAGGTAGTCAAACCAACACTGGTCGCATCCATTGGATTCTCCTATCAATTTCTGAAAATCATTCAATGTGTTTAGCTTTTCTGTTCTTAAGGACGTTTTTTGATAAGCTTTTAGGGTATTTTAATCCTAAATATTGAAAAGGACATGTCTTTTTTGTGTGTGTGTGTGCTATTTTTCGGTCTTATGTTAATTTTAATTCCTTAGTGTTTCTATGTCTTTTTGTGCATCTTCTAAATTTTTTCCTCATTTTAATCCCAATATGTCCATCCATGTAATTAATAATAACTTTTGGAATGCTTTTCTTACTGGACAAAAGAGCAACAACATACATTTGACACATAGTAGGGCTGTTTTCATTCCCTGTGGCAAAACTTCCATTCAATCTTTTATGGCTCAGCTGAAACGCTGGGCAGAAAAAAATTTTTCATTCCTCCTTACAGAGGGATGAATGAAACAATCCTTGACCTATGACCCAAAGGGCCATTCTCTACCACCAGTAGGAGTGGAAGTCCAGGCTGAAGGTTCCATGGGTTTCCATCTGTTCATTCACTTTTCTTAAATCTTCATCCCCATTTTCCATTTTCTTTCCAAAAAACTGGGGTTAAGGACTTAGAAGGTTTAATGTCCTTGGTCAAACTCTCCTTATTATATCTTAATGAATTTTACATTACAAGGGACTTTCATTCCACCACTGGTGTATAGTTTTCATTGAAAGAAAAAGAAAGTTTTTAAAAAGGTTTAACGCAGCCCTGCAAAACCAAAGTACTCATTTTTAACCCTAATTCCCTTAAAACTTCCCTTCCCACGTTGATGGGGATTTTTCAACTATAAAGGATAAAAACTCCTGTTTTGCCTTCGTCCATCTCCTTGGGGCAGCACTAACCAGCTGTAGTCCTCCCCGCCAAACTGGGGTGCTAACTTGGCCATGCTGGGCCTGGTCTAATGACTCCGATCTGCCCAGTGTCACCAAACCTTCCAATGGAAGGCCATTTTATAGATCGTAATAAACATGGGTTTTCGCTCTGTCAATATATTCTGGTTTTGGATCTGAAATCAGTCTGGGTGATTACAAAGCTGCTTATTAGGTTCTGTTTGGGTAAACCTGATGCCTATTTCTCCTGGGTGATAAGTCACATTGTTCCCTGTATTGGGACTGGGATTTTCACGTTCCCCATTTCCCATCGTGTTGGATGGACTTTTTGTATGTATCTCAAGGTGAAATGGTCCTACTGTGCCTGGAGGCAAGGGATCCCAAGGCGGAAGAACGATTTTTCCAGGGGTATCTCAGTTTCCGCTGCCAACTCTATTTTCCCAAATGTAATCCCTTTCTCCCATCAGGTTGCTTCCTGGCTGGTTGATTTTTAATCCTTTCCCCATTTGGCTTTCTGGCTGATTGGTCATTTGGGGATTTGGGTCTAGGCACTCTTGGGTACCATTGGCTGCCATCATGCCCCAAGTGTTTTTGCCTGGGGCCCTCATCCCGCCCGAACCTGTCTACATTCCCTGAGGGCCCAATGGAACTCTGTTGCATTTTGGTGGGTCGGGTCTTGTTTCTCCACCCTGCTTTCTTCTCTGCCTCCTTCCAACATTGGGTTTCAGATCCTCTTTACCACAATGAAAGCATTGACTATTCTTGGGGAGTCCCCGGAAGGGACCCCTACCATGTTGGGATCTTGGGAAGTCAATCATAGTCTGGCTATAAAAGGATTTGTTTACTGTGGGCCACGTCTTTGAACTCCTCTAAAGAATCCTTCGATCCTAGTATAATTTTCTGCACCCTATTGACTTAAGTTGATTAAAACATCTGTTGTGCATTTTCCCCATTAGTTCTTTGGCCTGAAATCCCACAAAGTCAAAAAGGGTTCATGTGGCCCTTTGTTGTTTTTTTTTAAGCCTCCCTTTGTTTTTATTGTGTCGTCCCACGCTTTGATAGATTAGCACAATTTGTCATATTTTGGAATAATCTTGTTGGAGTCTGCATAGGGACCTATACCTGTTAGTGGTCGGGGTCGCAGCATGAACAATTTTTTGACTATTTTTTGAGCTTGTTCCTCGGGCTCACTATATTAAGCACAGAAATTTTTTGTCCAGGTTCTGGCATACCTTGCTATGATTTATCATTAGGGTCAAATTTAAAAGCCAAATTCTGTATACATCTTAACATAAGCTATGAGCCCTAAAGGTGCAACCTTTTTGGGTCTTTGAGAACTATGTTGGGTATTTCGACTTTGTTGACCAGGATTAAAGGGAAATTACAGGAAAGGGGTTGGGGTTCTGACGTCCCGCCCTTTTCTTTGGCCTTCATTCCTCTTTAATCCTCATAATAAGGGGATGTGGGGGAGGGCTGGTGCTGTACGCCCCTTTTCCCCCTCCCTCCATCCTGGGGTGGAGTTGATGGGGAGATTCAATCCTGCTCCTGGGTGGGGCTGGTTTCCTGGGGTGGAAAGTCACCACCCTTCTCATTGTCTCCAGCCCTGGGGGATTGGTCTTTTCTTCATTGTCTTCCCTGGGAAGGACAGGGCAACGGGGTTTTTTCTTTCTTCAGGGATAAACAGTCTAACTGAATTTCGATAAATAAAATGCCTGATGGTGAATGAGGGACCTTTTTCACTGTAATACTGGAAATCTTGTCCCCAGGGACCAATTATCCCCAGAGATCTCTCCTGCTCTACGACAGGGAGATGCGGTTTAATGTACCCACAAGTCTAGCTACCTTTCCCAAGTTATAAATAGCCTTGTCCTTCTATCAGCTTTACATCTTTCATCACCACTAGTGGGGGGTTGAAGGGGTTGAAGGGTTGAAGGGGTTGGGGGGGATGGATTTAGCTAGCATTTTCCCATTTTAGCCAAAAAAGATTACTGGTTTAGTTTTAAGAACAATACTCACCCAAGTTCCTGGTCATCGGAACTTCTTCGTCCTTGGTTCCCACCGTTGGGCCAAATGTGAAGTCGTATTTTTAAAATCAGGGTCCGGGTTCGGTTGGGAAAATCGTCAGTTTTATTCTCAGGAAGGATCGGGTGGAAAGAATCAGGATGCAATTGTGCACTGGTCAAGAAGTAGCTAGATCCAGCCACGACCAAAGCAGCCAGGAAGTGTGCCCAGCCCAACCCCCACTTCTCTTCCCTTTTTCTCTCCTCCACCCACCAAAATCATCATTTCCTATCCCCTTCAGGACTTGCAGAGGTGGGGGGACCATTCTTTATCCTCATGTAGAAGGCGCCAATTACTATTTAGCCTCACGTGCTTGGGACCTCAGTGCATCAACTCAAACTTCAGCCCATTACACATTTCCTTTTTTCTTCATTAAAAAATTAACTTTTTGTTGTTACATCAAATTTATTTATAGATACGTCCTTTCCCCCTAACCAGCATGTCATTTCTTACAATTTTTTTAAAGAGAGTTACTTCATTACAACTAAACAAAATTATCAGTTGGGCCTGATAGCATATGCACCTTGCCATATCCTCTGTTCTCCTCCTTGATGCCATGATTTTAAATATCCATCTAAACATGCAAAGCCCATGGAAATAATATATCTCTAGAAAAGAGATTCTCAAGTTTTTTGTGCATCAAGAACTTCTTCAGCAGTTTACTCAAATTTAAGGACTCTTTCTTAGAATAATGTTTGACAATATATATGATTACAAAGGAAATCAAATATATTGAAATATGTTACTTTTTCCCATTCAAGTTCACTGCCCTCCATAGACCCAA
Organism: Sarcophilus harrisii; assembly: GCF_902635505.1. Taxonomy (NCBI): domain Eukaryota; kingdom Metazoa; phylum Chordata; class Mammalia; order Dasyuromorphia; family Dasyuridae; genus Sarcophilus; species Sarcophilus harrisii. Next base: position 390,902,963 of record NC_045428.1, on the reverse strand, counting down.
GGTTAAAAATCCCTGTTCTAGAATATGCAAAATTCAAAATTTTTTTAGATAGCATTTTTTAAAATCCATTCTTATTTAAGTTTAAAACAATATAAAATAACAGATTTCCATTTTATTCTTCCATTATCCAATTCTCCCACCCCAATTGATCAAACAGGCTATTATTTTCTTATTGTTTCCAAAAAGCTATAAGCCTTTAAAGGATGTTGCCAGAGACATTTCCTCTGCATTGATGCAAACTACTATAAGAGAAAGAAAGATACTTGAAGCTTTGTAGTTGCTGTTTGACTGTTGAAGATGAGTAAATTTTGATTCTCCCTGGGGTGCTAGTGTAGAACAGGTTGGATTAATTTCCATTGAAAAAAGAGCTCTAAAAGGGGGGAAATTATTAGAATTATTAAAAGGCCCATGAAATTTTTGAACATCAAATGGTTCAACCATGCAACATTCTGCATAGTTTTATGTAAATGAGTCAGAGACATATGGGTTCAATTTCCCCTAAAATACACTTTCATTTTTAAAATGAAAGAGAACTGTTTGGCAGAGTGCTTTCTATTTCTCTGACCTCAGCATATTTGAAGAAAAAAAATTTAAGATGTTTAAGAAGCAGCAAACACAGCAGGAAGGGTACCATCCTCCCAGAATGAAAGGTATTGTCACAGATCTGAGGAAGGTAGAGTTTATTTTATTTTGTGAGCTTCAATCTTTACCCAGAAAATGAAAGAAGAAAAAAATTTGAAGTTGATAGGCTCTCATAGTTTCTGAATAAAATATATGAATCCAAGATAGTATTTCAGTGGCCTAAGAAATAAGATTTCATTCTGATATGAAAGCAGTGACCAATAATAGCAAAGCAGGAAACTCCTGAATTCAGAGGGCCACTTCTAACACGATCCAAAGAGAACAACTAACCATAAGGATGTTCTCTAGACATCTCCAACATCACTGTTCCTTATTTTAATCAAATTAACTCCAAAAGGCTTTGCACAAAACTTTTCATGGTGGTTTTCTGGGTTCTAGTTCCTTCAAAGTTATCAAAGTCTCTCTAATATGGACTTGTTCACAATTCCTTACTTCATCGTTAATATATCAAACATTTAGCTGTATTCATGAGACTCCTGGGTCAAAAAGGACCTTGTCTTTCTTTGGGAGCAACTCCCTCTGTCCTTCAGACTTCTCATACAAATGAGATTTATCAGGCTATGTCCAATGCACTCTTAATTATCTACAGAGAATAGGAAACAGCTAGATGCATGGCAGATAGATTCCAAAAACATTTTAAATAATGAAAAATAATGACTATTCTAATTGACATCTCTTCATTTCATTTCACATAATCATGAGACTTCTATCCTCTCATGTCTATTCCCAAATATTAAGGATTTACGGAAACATTGCAAAAAATAACAGCTGAACCAATTTTATTTGTCTGGGTTCCTATTGGTCCTAGATTAAAAGATACATGCCTTTTTTCACAAAGTTGTTTTTGCCTGTTTTTGTCCACTTTGTTGGACCACTTTCTCCCCCCCACCCTACTTATTATAATCTTGTTAATATAATCTCCTCATGTGACATTTTAATTTATGTCATCATGGTTTCAGAGCCCCCTTCATCCTTGCACATAGTAGATGATCAATAAATATTTGTTGAATTGAATTTGTCAAATTGCAGTGACTCCAATACTTTGATATGACAGTGGAGGCAGCAACCTAGATTCTGTAACCAAAAACTCATATCCAGCATTTCACTTGTCATAGATCAATAATTTCAAAGAAATGTTTTCAAGAAACCAGAATACTGGCAAAAGCACATTTTACTTTTGGATCTCACAGATGATTTCTCTTGTGCTTCATGGAATATATCATTTATATCCATAAACATGCTTCAATAACACTTTAAAGAAAATGCAATAAAAATAGGAGAACTCTAAATAAATGTTTCATCTGGAACCATATTTCATTACATCTTGATTTCACAAATGCAGTTTGCTTTTTAGACCTATGTCCAAAAAGTGTTACTAGTTCACTTATCATTGATTAAATTGGTTGGCCAATTCAGTCAAAAGTAGCATGTTTCATTTCTAGTAGTTTTATGAGGTGTTTGACTGAATTGAGTGAATAGAAAATACTTCAGATTCTATAAAACAGAGCTGGTCTGTAATTCTCCACCTCTCTATATACATGACCCTTTTCTTTGGTGGCCTCATGTTTTCCCACAAATACCCAAGGTCTCTCAACATGCCTTCTTACCTGGACTTGACACCCTAAACACTTCTCCCTTCTCCATCTTTGTATCAATATCCTCTCTCCATTGTCTTTAGTAAGGGTTAGCCTGAAAAATTCATTTAACCTGAAACATTAATGGCTAGTAACATCTTAATGTATTATATTGTAACTCAAAGCTACCATTAAAGATACTGCTATAATTTCTTTAATTTAAAAATTAGATGAATTTTTCCTACAATATACTTTTATTATTAAAATGAAAGAGAACTGCTTGGAAGAATGAGCTTTGTAAGTCCCTCATCACAGCCTATACCTGTCCTGCCTATCCCCACAGGGCAAAGCCTGTTGTTTCAGGTGAAAGAAGAAACACATGTAGGTTTCTTCTAAGAAAAACAACAATCAACTAACAGATCATTGGAGGAGTCCTTAACTCCCAAGGTGTAAGTTGATAGATTTCAGGGGGTCTTTGAACTCAAATGAGAAAGAACATAAGATCTTGATTTCAACAGTTCAGGAAATTGAGAATAAGAAAACTTAAATCATTTATCCAAGGCCACATGACTAATATCTAAAGCAGAATTTCAACCTTCTTCCTGAGTCCAAGCCTAGTGTCCCTCTCTACTATGACATGTTACGACAAAAACTTAGAAAATTCTCTATTGCCAAGATAATGTGGAGAAGTTATCATTTACTAAAGTTAAGTAAATCACTTAATGTCTCAGCCTCATTTTTTTCAGTATAAAACTTAATATAAAAATAGCATCTACCTCAAAAGGCTGTTATGAGTGTCAACTGAGATAATGTGAGATATGTAAGACACTTTGTAAGCCAGAAAGTGTTATTTAAGTATTATTATTACTAATGTGATTTTACTCATAATTGACACAAACATAAATACAGCCTGCTTTGCAAAACTTATGGGATTTTCATGCTACTTCAAACAAAGGAGATGAGCCATGGAATCATGGGATATTGAAGTTAAAGGTGCTTCAAAGGAGAGCTAACTCAATCTCTGTTTCTGTTAATTTTTTTTTTTCCTGATCATTGGTGGATGAGTATGACAAGAAAGGAGTGGCCAGGCTAGCAGGCTAGGAGATCCAATAAATACAGTGATGATTCCACCAGCAACAACACCCAACTCCATTTATAAGAGAGCAGAGGAGCAAAGCAACCTGCTTTACTTAGACCAACAATGGAATGACCACCAATCAAGAGAACAATCATCATCACACCACAAAGTATCACATCACAAAATGCTTCATCACCAAGTTAGCTTGACTGGGACTCTGTGAAAAGAGAAAAGCATCCTCAAGGAGTTCGGGAATTGAGGTGCCCCTAATCCCACACATTCTTTGTATATGTACTCACTACCATTGTACTCTATTAAGGAGAATGTACTCCACTTTCCCCAGAGGTCTTGTTTGTATGGGAATGTGTTTGTATTTCTGTGTATACACTCAGTTTTGGGTATGTTTCATAATATACATTCTTGCCAAATCTTCCCAATAAGTATCCCCTTCATAAAGATTAACTGATATTGGTTAGTTGATAAATACTGGGAAGCAAAATAGATAGAAGGCTTCTGAGTGACAACACTAGAAATTGCATCCCTTCAGGATTAACCTTGGAAACCTGGAAAAAGAGAAGTTATATTCTTCCCTAAAGAAATCTCACCTTCAAGTGCAATGTGAAATGGATGAGTGAGCCCAAAGGCGAGACTGAACAAAGAATTATTAGAACAATATTAGCATATTAGTCTATCAGAGCTACAAGAATCCTCAGAAATCATCTTGTCTCATTCTCCCAGAAGTCAGGTCCTTAGGTACTTATCCATTCTCTCCTGTGTTTGAAAATGTTTACATGTTTTAAATCAAGAGGTAGGTGACTGCTTCTGGAGGAGTTATTGCTGTTCAGTATTAGTACTTTTATTCTTTTTGAGCTCCTATGGCTGGTGTATACCATGATTTTATCATATAATGTGCATAAAAAATTTCACAGTAATAAAGTTAAAGGCCTTCTCGTTCTTTCGTAAATTTTACTGATGCCCAATAGGACACTATTCCCTGAATCTGAAACTAGCTTCTTTTTTGCTTATAAATGTAGCATTCATACTGCATATGGCTCATCTCCAAATCTTCTGGCTTGCCCTCACTACATGTGTTAATTGCATTTCTTAGATATCCCATTTTCTCATGCTTGGCCTTTGTGGTTTTATGCACATTTTTCTAGATGTTAGACTGTCTTGTGTTTAAGTTTTATTTGCATGACACTAAAGTGTGATCAGTTGGCTCATTACATTTTGTATACATTGTGTGCATAATGAATACTAAAGCAAAAAGTACGGTTTCCAGTGCAGAACTGAAAATATGTGTTTCTCTGAGAGATATCCCTTGATAAAAAACAGAAAAAGATGTAAAATAACTGTACATGATAAGGTAATCTTTCCCCAACCCATTCTCCTTATCCAAAGGAAAGCTGTTTATTTCCCTCATTTTATGATAACTTTTCTCTTATTATTCCTTAATTTATAATAGCAAGATCAAAGAAAAATCCGTTTTAAATCCCTGCAAGCAGTTGGGAAAGTTGTTTTGTTTGTTTGTTTTTTAAAAGACTAGGCAAGCCAAATACAGGGAATTGCAATATACTTTCTTAAGTAGACAATAGTAATCAATGAGGATTCTCTCAATGCCTTAGTTACTTCCTTGCTTCAAATTAGGCACCTCCAGAAATAGTAATTGACTAAGTAAGATCTTGTTTGTCAGAAAGACTTTATCTGATGAATAGCAATAGCCTGGATTAGAGAACTTTTCCAATTAGATTTTTTTTAAAAAAACTGGAAACTGACCAATTCTCAAAATGCACAGAAACACAATTAACAAATACCAGGAAGTATCCTAGTCTTGTCATACCACTGTGTACACATATCACACTGTTCAGTCTGATCAAAAGCAAATGGTTGGAATTATTCTTGGCAACACTCTGCCATATGTTTAGACACAGCCTGAATGTTATTTTCATAAGTACCCAATTTACAACTGGGAAAACTTAGGGAATTAGCTATAAAATAAAATAGCCATATCCCAAAATATCAATGAAAATTAAGCTCTAAGATTTCCATTTGTATTGAGTGTTCTGATAGAAAACACTAAGTTGGAAAAAAAATTCACATACACACAAATACATGGACATAAACACACACGCAATTTCATGTACAATACTTTTATTTTATACCATTTAACATTTCCAATGAAATGGCTTTATTATAACCCTACTATAATTCTTCATAAGGTGAGTTTGGATTCTAGTACCAGTCACTCTACCAGGTAGGTCTACATACCTGAAAAAGCTTTAGAAAAGATCCCAGTGATTAACCTGTAAGTTTCAGGACTAGCCAAACTAGTACTAGAACAACATACAATAAGTAGATTAGCTTTTAGGTGACAGATTATTTGGCTATGGCCACTACTGAAAACAAAAAAATATTTAAACTCCCCTCAAGCTGGCACAGTCCCATTCTTCAGTGATCATGGCAGAAAGATGAAAAAGAGAACAAAGGGTGGCAATGATCAGATAGTTTTCAGGTAACCCTTAAACATTTGTTAAACTTTTGATATTCTACATGTGAAATATTTCTCCAATAATTAAGCAATAGACATAGTACTTGAGAAAATTAATCATATCTGGAGTTTTTTGACAAAGAGACCTAACTCAGTTTCAATTGATCAATGATGGACAGAAGTAGCTACACCCAAAGAAAAAACACTGAGAAATGAATGTAAACTGCTTGCATTTTTGTTTTTCTTCCTGGGTTATTTTGATCTTCTGAATCCAATTCTCCCTGTGCAACAAGAGAACTGTTTGGTTCTGCACACATATATTGTATCTAGGATATACTGCGACATATTTAACATATGTAGGACTGTTTGCCATCTATGGGAGGGGGTGGAGGGAGAGAGGGGAAAAATTCGAAACAGAAGTGAGTGCAAGGGATAATGTTGTAAAAAATTACCCTGGCATGGGTTCTGTCAATAAAAAGCTGTTATTTAAAAAAAAAAGAAAATTAACCATATCTATTTTGGCATTTTCACTAAAATATTAAACTAGAAGATATAAGGAAGTTGTGGCTAAATGGAAGTGCAATTCAAATGTTCTCCCGGAAAAATGAAATAAAAGAATTGGATTCAATGTGTAATCAAAAATGCATACTCAGTTTTCATCATTGGTAACATGATGATAGAAAAAACCACAACAGAATTCTGATACCTTGGTCCACCATAGTTCTATTTGTCTTAATGAATCTTAACAAGAAATTTAGAAGAATATATATATATATTCTTCTATATCTTCTATATCTATATCTATATATCTTCATATATATTCATATATATGAAATTTATGTTTAGGTCAAAGAAGAAGGTGATTTGGAAAAGAAAAAATAAAGAATGGTAAAAAATAAATAAAGGAGGCAATCAAGAAGACACTAGTAACTGACAATATATTTCCTAATTTCTCACCTCTATAAAAATATTTATAAGAATAATCTCCATACATTTCAAGTGTGCCCTTAAGGAAAACGCAAAAAGAGAAAGATTAAGTTTTCCTAAACAATTTTCTATTACACCTTTTTTCATCATTTTCCCATACTCATTGAAGAATGGAAGGAGGCTGCACCAAATTTAAATTTTTTCCTGTTTTCAATGTTGGCCAAATAAGCCACCTAATAATTAATCTATTTATGGTAGGACATTGAAGTTTGGCTAGTCCTGGAACCCAAGGGCTATCACTAGGATTTTTTTCCGATTATTAAAAGAAAACAAGAATTCTAAAAGAAGAGAAAACAAGAACAATAAGGTTCTTCTCCAACAAACTTTTCATTCACATCTTAAAATTGCACAAAATTCTTTGATACATATAACCATGGAGATTATTTTGCCCAATTATCCTCCATACATATCAAGAGAGGCATAAAGGAGAAAGATGTTGCTGAAAAAAAAGTTTCATCAGTGTCATACAATGTGTCACATAGTCCAAATGGAAGAAGGAATTTACAAAGCTGGTAAAGTCCTCCAGATACTCTTTTTTGTCAAATTAGAGTGTTGTGATTGCACAATCCCCAAAATAGTCTGCTTTCCCTATTATGTTATTCCAATCAAACTGACCTCTCTAGTCCCTACAAAGGACCTCACAACTGCATGCCTTTGTTCTAGCCATTCTTCATGAAAACATGCACTGCCTCCTCTCAACTTTGTAGAGTCTCCACTCTCTAAGGGATGCACATTAAACACCAGTTTCTATACAGAGCCTTTCCTAGTTCCACCTTCCTCTCACCCCCAACTTCTAATGCTTTCATTCTTTAACTACCTTATACTTAGCAGCTTTGTATTTATTTTATACGCATTCTGTATATGTGCATTCTACAAATACTTATATGTGTAGGTGTCTGCTATGAAAAATGATTATTTTTCTCTTATATTTAATAACTAGTTATTGTATCAAGACCAAGGTTTTTCCTTTTTTTTACTTCCTCATCCAGAAATCAATCAGTGTAGGCAACCTCTCTTAAAGATTTCCCCAGGACAAAATCTAATCAGACAGTGAAAGAAATTTTAAGTTTTGGCGAATATGCCTTTCTGATCATTGTATTTGCTCAGACAGGGTTTTGGGAAATGTTGGTTCTCCCTTTTGTCCTGCAGGTGATACAGAAATTGATGTCTGTTTGACAGAGATGTGGGTGACCCAAAACCTTTAGCAAAATATAATCCATTCTATCATTATAATAGTTATGTTCTCAATACTTGTTAACCAACCAGAACTGAATGTCACTACACAGGAATACCTACTCTTTGAAAGGTATATAAACTGCAAGCCAACCATCATAAGGAGTCTTTGATCTAAGAGATGGCCACATGATCATCCTTTTATTGAAAATTCTGCCATTATTAATATAAATGATTAAATTACCCAGAAACTATGTTTCTCAAACCCAACACTAAACTGCCAAGGAATATAAATTCCTTAAGAAAAGAGATTTTTTAACTTTATAGCTCTAATATCTGGGGCATAGAAGAATCTTAAATATTTGTTGATTGATTAGTTGATTTATTTAGTTCTAAAAGGATCTTTTCAATAAGATCTCTGAGAGTCAAATGTCATTTTAACAATGTAGCTAAAACAAATGGATGAAAATACCACTTTTCTAGATTATGTCATGGATCTTGATGGTTAGACCATTCAATTGGTTTATCACCAAATATATGATGGACTCTGTAGAAGGTAATCACTGTGCATGTGCAAGAAGAATTGTAACTCAGCTTAATTATTGATCACCTTCTGGGTTATAAAAGAGGCATCCGGATATTCTTCTGATGCTCATCATTGGTGAAATAGCATGGATGAAGAGTGGTTGGAGTGATGAACTTATTGTCAATGACAGTGATATGAATAAGAAGGTGAGGGAAATTGTAGCATATTGTAAGTGACATAGATCCAATGCAAGTTTCTGCTTTCCAGGGACAATCATTAGGAGATTATGCTGAGTCTTAGAGCAAATATGATAGTACTGTGCAAAAGCAAGCATGTTCATCTAATAATATTACACATATCCTAGATCCTACTTTTGTCCTAACAAATTTATTCCATTTCTAAGGATGATTATGAAAGAATCCTGACAAATAGAATCATCCTGGGTCCCCAGTAGTTTCCGTGAGAATAAAAGGGAATAGATGCAGAGCAAGAGAAAGCAAATATAAGTGGACCCATAATAATATATATGGGAAAGACATTGTAAATGGACAATGAACTGCATTCTAAATTGAATAAGAAGGAGAGAGTGATTACACTTGGGAAATTGAATAATTTTCGATGACTCCAATTTGCTTCATGAGATAATCTTTTTTTATCCTAATTTTTTTTCACTATGCTATGTGATTATAATGTAGGAACACCATGATTTCCCTAAAATTCCAAAACCTGCAGATGACCTTCAGAGCAATAGAAATATTGTAGAGGGCAGAAGTAGGCTGTATCATGTTGCCAACAATGACTTATATGCAAGAAGTGATATGAGGTATATCATCTAAAAAAATGTGTGGTCAGAAGAGGAGGCAGATCTGTAATGTAATAAGATTGACAGATAACAAATGGGCAGCCAGGGTACTTTACTGGCATCCACCCAATGTTCAAAGTGAATTGGATAGATGGTTTATGAGGATTGATGAAATAAGGTAAGAACCATACCAACTTAAGTGCAAAGAAGTTGAGATTCAAACACAGGAGAGAATCTATATCAACAAGATCATTAATCCATTAAAATAACAAAAGAAATATAAGAGAAATGGTTGGAATTCAGTGAATAGTTCTACTACTTGTATCATGCTCCAAAATTCCTATCATGGCCTAAAAACACCCTTAAATGCTTAAAGATTCTTCCTTTGGAGTGCAAGCACCATAACTATATAGATTTTGAGCACAGGGACAGAGGTAGAATGCATGCTAGTTCTTCAAAAACCAGCTCAACAAATCTAAGGAATTTATCACCATGTTGACAACTAATTGTTTGGCCCAAATAACTCTCAAAAAATGGTTTTGATTTTTAAAGTAAGAGAAGTGTAGCCACAGTGATAAATAGCTAGTCCTCAAATTATGCAAGTAAGTAAAATGACTTATAACATTATCAAAGTATTTGAAAGGGTAGATTTCTTAGTAACTATTCAAAAAATGTAGTTTCATGAAGACTTTAAGATATATTAGAGAAAATCAGATAAATGATTTAAATATTGGTGCTAAATCTAGTTCAATTCAAATTAAATGAGCATTTATTAACTGATGACTATCTGCCAGACAGCGATCTAGAAACAGGGGATACAAAAATAAAAGTACATCAGTCAATTAAGCAAGTTACATTCTTGAAGACTGGAGTGAGAATTGTGGGAAATATGGAAAATGAAACATAAAATGTATATAAAGTAAATTCCAAGGCCAATAGCAATTTAGGGATGGGGAGTGGAGTACCAAGGATCAAACTAGTTTGTTATGAAGAGGATCTTGAGTTGTGTTTTGAAGAGAGCAAAGGATTCACTGAGGCAGATGTGAACAGGAAGCACATTCTAAATATGGAGGATAGCATAACCTGGGCAAAGGCAAGCATATGGAAAGTGGAAGTCTGGTAAGAAAAGTGACAAGCCGTCCGGTTCAGCTAGAATGTAGAATATAGGAGCCAAATCTGCAATAATCCTAGAATATAGCCTGGGACTATATTACAAAAGATTTGAAACTTCAAACAAAGTTTAAATTGTATCTTAGAGACAAAATTGAGCCACCTGGGCTTCTTGAGGAGCAGAGTAAGAAAGTCAAAGCTGTGTTTTAGGAATATAATTTTGGCCACTGTACAGATGATAAAATGGAGAAAGGAGTGACCCTGAGACAGGGAAGCCAATTAGGATGCTATTGTAATAGCTTGGGCAATAAAAAGTAGATTTGTTTGGATAGGTTTGTTTGTTGTTGGAAAGTCTTGGAGAAACAAATTTTAATCATCTAATATAGAAAACCTAAAATGCAGAATCTAGTTTGGCAGGGAATACTAAAAAGATTGTTTTATATTCTATGCCACAAATAAAAATTGATATAACATTATTTCTTGTCTACTTTTATTTCATAATTTGAATTTAAAATTAATATTATAATTGTAAAATTGTTTGCAAAAGAAATTTTTCTGTTAGATAAATTCATTATATTAAAAAGTATTTTCTATTACTATTTTGTCATTATTAAAATTTTAATATAATACTTAAGTAGAGAATTTCCCTGGGCAACTTAATTTCCCTGAAATGTGTGGACATTGTTTAAAACTCCAAATTTATGTGAAATTAATACAAGACAAATATCGCCATCTTTCTATTCATTTGAGTTCCTTGCTAATTAGGCTTAAAAAAGAATTTTATTTAGGATAAATGAAAGATATCTTGGTATCATGTAAAGGACTGGCCTTTTAGTCGAGAAGAGCTATTTGAGTTACATATTAGCTGTGAAGCCATGAGCAAAGCATTTGACCTCTAAAAACACTAGGAAATGTTCTAAGACCAAAAGATATTACATTATAGATAAAATGAAATCACAAGTCCAGCTCCCTGGTAAACATACAAAAAACAACAAAAGGCAGTCATACTTGTTATTATATTTCCTTTACAACTAAAAGATAATGATATTTTAAATTTTACCTTACATGTATACAATATAATCACACTATAATTAGCTATCTTTCAAATGTTTCTAATTGTCCAAATAATTAACCTAGCCTTACAAGCTCATCTCAGGATGTATCAGTCAGATACATAAATTTGTTCTGCCCTCTTTCTCCCTCCCTACACCCCAGAGATATATAGCCCACCAGTAAAATCACAGAAAGTAGCATTCTCCATTATTCACACTGCATAAAATGGTTCTGGATTGAAATAAGCAGTAATTTATAAGGTTAAACTCATCTCTATATAAGATATACTTACCTGAATAATTATTAGTCCTAAAAAAACATAAAAGTCTTTCAAGCTTAATTCCCATTTCATATGAGACAGTTGAGTTAAAAGTCTAATGTCAGAGGGCAGATTCTTAGAAGAGTCAGAAAGAATGAAGATTCTGAGCTTCATTTTCCTGCTCTCTTGATCATGTATCTTTCCATAAAAGGAGTGAACATAAATTAGATCTCATCTGGAACAGTATGAGATTGGGCACTGACATTATAAAAGAAAGCAAACAAAAAGCCTGTGATTTATTGAACAGGGAATTCATCTTATTTCCCACTTACCTATCTTTTCTAAGTGCACATTTTATTCTCCATGTATTATTTTGGTCACCATGTACAGAATTTATCTTATATGTTGTGATTTGGTGAACTAATCAGGGGAAATTGCTGGAATTTGATTAGTGCCTAACATGGAAAAACCAGAAGCTATTATAAAGTCAATGTTAATGCTTCATTTTTGAATTCACTTTCCTTAGAACTAAAGCTTGATAAAAAATAAAATAAAATAAGGATACACAATAGGTTCATAGTTATGCTTTAGTTTCATACCGTAAATATTTATCCATTTTTTAAAATATATATTCTTTCCACTTTTGCCAAATTTGGAGTTCTTTGTCTCCATCATGATTTAATCCAAATATTCTATTAATCCAACTTAGGCAGTGATGACATTTTACATAGTGACATACATACACACATATTTTTACTAAACTGTGCAAGCCTGTCCTTTAATTAAAATAATAAACACCTTTTTTAAAAAAATCTCTTAATAATTTATGACACAATAAAGAGATAATATAGTATTTTAGCAAAACTTTTTTTAACCCAAGGATATATTCCATGATATCCATAACACTTAAAATTTGGTCCAAAGTCTTCGTTTTCGTAGACAACCAGAGCTTTGCATTGAATCTTCTTCATGTGAGAATTTCAAATATAATTCATTTTAATTCTCTCACAGTTGCAAGAAATCCTTCATTTGAAGCCATATATAGTTATATGTGTTTGAACTTTTAGTACTATTTCACAGAATCCTCTTTTAAAAATTGGCAAAGTCTATATGAAGGCAGCTGGGTGTTTCGGCAGACAGAGTGTTGGACCTGTATTTAAGAAGACTAAATTCTGGACAAATCATGTAACCTTTGTTGCCTTAATCCATAACAGAAGGAAATGTCAAAACAGTCCAATATTTTTCCCAAGAAAATCCTGTGGACACCATTGCTATGCTATGTTCCAGAGGGCACTGATGAGTTGGACACAACTAAACAACATCATATGGGGCTAAATAGGATTAAAACTGAAAAATTCAATTTTCTAGTTTTCCAAAGATCTTGTTTAGATGGTATAGATTGACCATGGAAATAGCTAACTGAATTTTTTGAGTTTTAAAAGTGTTTGAGATTGTCAAGATGAAGTGTGGGTGTCATTTCTATAAACAAGAAATATTTTGATTAAAGAAATTATACTGTAATTCCCCCCTCCTCTCATAGCAAATTGGTCTTTCAGCAGACAGAGGAAAAGTTAATTTGTCTGTTGATATAAAGATTTTGATTATTTAAATGTTATTTTAGAAGCCAAAATACACAGTAAAATGACATTATATTTAAATAACTTAGATGAACTTTTTTTAAAAAAATGATAATTAAGTAATTTGAAAATAAAGAATAACAAAAGAAAAACTAAAGAGTTAAAAGATGTTTTATGCAAATTATCTTTATTTAAATTAAGACAACTATTTTCAAATCACTGAGTAACAGGGAAAGACTCGTGATCTTATCTAATTGCAGCAATCATTGAATAAAGCCAAAAATATGAGAAAATAAATTTGTTCAGAGTGCATCCAACATCTTCCTATATTACTTATCCATGAATGAAAAACACCAAACCTCAAGTGATGGAAAAACGTATGAGTGCTACATGTATAGAGCATTTGCTAGAACAAATGCTATTTAGAATCCCATAATTTTGACATAATTTATAGACAATTCTCACAACTAAGTTGGACTTTTAGAGGACATTGTGTGGGAACTGCACAACAAGTTTTGCCCTAACTCATTGGCTGTTCTAGTTTTAGCCACCTGCTAGCAACTGTTTTTCTTGCACCCTGATTTGCCCCTGGAATGGAATTATTCAATGAACTCTTGTTTTACTTGGAACAATTTTCTATTTACTTTATCTGATCAGGACTTTGGACTGTGCCATCTTTTCCCAGAAGGATTTCTTTATTCTGTTAGTACCCCTGCTAATGACTGGCAAATGTCATTATACCTATCCTCTCCATAGTAGGTGGGAATCAGAAAAATCTTGAATTGACCAAATCACTAAGTGAATACATATCATGCTTAGGACAATTTACAAACTAGCTAGCAGAACTTGGCTAAAGATTGGATACAGGAATAAATAATAGGGAATAATAAAAGTTGTGGTTAACATGGTCATATAAAGGAGAGGAATGTGGCATCTCTATAGAAATAGAAAATTTTAAAAGCAAAGATAAGTTTAGGAAAAGAAGATTATAAAATCAAAAAACTTAGATACAATTAATTTAAGGTAATGGTGGGGTATCCAAGTGGAAATGTCCAGCATTATATTAACTGTGGAAGACTAGAAGAGAGTGATTGGAAGTAAATGTATGAAAGTCATCTGTGTAAAGGTGATTTTTAACCTGTTTGGGAGCAAATGAAGCTAACTGAGGAAGTGAAAAAAGAGAAGAAGGCCCAGAAGAACTATGGGACAATTATGTTTAAGAGATAAAAGACGGATAATGAACTGGTAACAGATACTGGTTGCTCAGAGTGCATAGAGAATAATAAGGAAAAAGTCATACCTTGGAAATTGATTTTATGCCTGATACTCAGGCAAAGTAGGTAGAGATAGATGGAGATAAAGAGCAGTGTAGAGTAGGAGAAATGAATCTGTGACAGCCTGAATTTTCTTTTTTTTTCCCTGAGGCAATTGGGGTTAAGTGACTTGCCCAGGGTCATACAGCTAGGAAGTGTTAAGTGTCTGAGGCCAAATTGAACTCTTGTCTTCCTGATTTCAGGGCTGGTGCTCTATCTACTGTGCCACCTAGCTGCCCCACAGCTTCAGTTTTCTCAGTAAAATATGAGCACCTGAAAATGAAGAAAAAATGAGAAAATATCTAGGATAAGGAAACTTCCTTAACAATAAAGTGTAAATTTCTGAATAGTGAAGGGTAAGAAGATGGCAAAAAAAAAAAAAAAAAAAAAAGATAAGGATTGAGGTAAAGTTGGGATAAACTCCACAGGTATATGTGTATCAAAGAATTAATAGTTGAGAAGTATTTTCATTATGAAAGGAGGTACTAAATCAAATATTAGGGGATCAAGTGATGGAAATTTTCATTGCTAATAATCAGAAATCTTATAGATTAAATCGACCCCAAAGTTCTAATTCAAATGCTGGAATAAAAGTGCCTTTATTAATAGTGTCTCCCAAATTGGCCTATCACCCTTCCCCACCCCCAACCCCCAT
Organism: Sarcophilus harrisii; assembly: GCF_902635505.1. Lineage (NCBI taxonomy): Eukaryota > Metazoa > Chordata > Mammalia > Dasyuromorphia > Dasyuridae > Sarcophilus > Sarcophilus harrisii. Next base: position 390,887,726 of record NC_045428.1, on the reverse strand, counting down.
CTCCCAGCAATTGCTGTTTCCAGTTTTATTCTCCAGATAGACAACACTTGATTTATCAGAGGATAGCATAACCACTGGCAGCCTCTCCTCATCCAGTTATGGATTCTAACCCCAGAATTAAGCCTGGATATTTACATAAAACTCTCTTCACTGAGAGAAACTCTTCATTCAGTAAAGAGAATGATTACTTGGTGATCTGAGTCTAAATGAAGGCAGAGTTGTCGAGAATTTTAGAAGATACATATGATTTCAGGGTCTCTTTGGGAAGCGAAGAAGGCCCTGGAGGGAGTTTGAGAAAAAAAAAACATGTAGAAAAGCCAACACCTTGAACATGTCCCTATTTCTAACTTTTCACACTAAATACTTTGGGGAATTTACCCTTGGGTAAAATGGAAAATCTCTAGTGAGAAAATTCTAAAGCTGCTATATTTTGCTCACAATGAAAAAGCTCATTTACTCTTGGGTATTTATCTGATATATGCTAATCTGTATAACTTCTTTGATTTATGTTTGTTTTTGGCTTGGATAAATGAGTTTATTCACAATTCAATATTTGTAATGGTCTTTGTATAAATAGTTTTTATTGGGAAGGGAGTCAAACTTTTGAATATGTCTTAGAACATCCCTTCCCCATTAAGGATGGCAATCAGGAGAATAGCTTGTATCTAAAATTCATATCACCCCAGGCTGGAAATATTAATAAGGACAAATAAATATAATTCTAGCTAAACACACCCTCTCTGAGGAAAACAAAGAAGACTTATCTCAGGTCTCAAACTCCTGCTCCCCTTCCTCCTACAAGAATCAAAGTTTCTCTTTTACAGATGTGGGCAAGATTCCAGAGCAATAATAGCTCATACAAATGATAGCCTCTTGTTCTTTCCCTACCTGTAGTGACTCCTATCCCCATTAGAGTCTATAGTAGTTTCTCATTCATTTGAGAAGAAGAAAAGAAGACTATCGGTTTGTTTTAACCAGTGAATTGAATCAAGTGATGTTTAGCATTGAAAAGTGGAAAGAGGAAGAAATGAGGAAGATTAGTTGTACGGCACCTCTTAGCAAAGAGAAGTTGTAGAGTTATTAGTATTTCAAAGTTGAATTCCTTATCATTTAGGAATACCTGCAAAGTGGGGGGCGGGGAACAGAGACAGAGAAAGACAGACAGAGATTCAGAGAGACAGAGAGAGACTGAAGCTTTAAAAGTGGAATGAGCTTGGCCGTGGCAAACAGTTTTGCACTAGGAGGAATTAGTTCTTATTAAGATTTTCAAGAAGTATAGAAACAGTGATCTTTTAAAAGGAGGGCTTGAATTTTTTTCCATTCATGACTCATCTTCACCAAAGAAATTTTTACGTGATCCCAGGAATATACTACCTAAAATAGTTGTACAAATAAAATATTTACTGATAATAAATCATAATTTCTTGACCTTCACATTAAGTTATGAGACCCCCATATGGAGATATAAACCACAGTTTCAGAAGCTGAGATCTAAAGGATGGGTAATGGGCATATAGAGACTTCAACACATAAACAAAGACCTCAACAAAAGATTTACACTATCCAGTTTGGTTTTAGGCTGGAGAGAAAAGAAGAGTTTTTACAGAGCCCCAAGATAGTAATTAGGGGGAAGAATAAACAAAGACCTCAACAAAAGATTTACACTATCCAGTTTGGTTTTAGGCTGGAGAGAAAAGAAGAGTTTTTACAGAGCCCCAAGATAGTAATTAGGGGGAAGAATACAGAGCTAAGGTAATTGAAACCTGACTTGGGTATGCCATTATCAGACTTGGGTTATAAAATCTGGTACAGACTGTTTATATGGCAAAATCAGCTGGATTGGCACTAGAGACAAAGTGCAGATTGGAAGAACCTAGTACTAAGGCAAGAAAAATAATGTAGCCAGCAATGAAACAAGAATTTTCATTGAGAAATGAGAAACCATGGCCCCAATGCTATATAAATTATTTGATAAAATAGGGAATGAAGGAGTCCTACCAAATTCCTTCTATGACACAGACATGGTCCTGATACCTAAACTAGGTAGGTTGAAAACAGAGAAAGAAAATTATAGACCAATCTCCCTAATGAATATTGATGCTAAAATCTTAAATAAGATATTAGCAAAAAGACTACAGAAAATCATCCCCAGGATAATACACTATGATCAAGTTGGATTTATACCAGGAATTCAGGGCTGGTTCAATATTAGGAAAACTATCAATATAATTGGCCATATTAATAACCAAATTAACAAAAACCATATGATAATCTCAATAGATGCAGAAAAAGCATTTGACAAAATTCAACTTCCATTCCTATTAAAAACACTTGAGAGTATAGGAATAAATGGACTTTTCCTTAAAATAATCAGCAGCATCTATTTAAAACCATCAGTAAGCATCATATGTAATGGAGACAAACTGCAACCATTCCCAATAAGATCTGGAGTGAAACAAGGTTGCCCGCTATCACCGTTACTATTTAATATTGTATTAGAAATGCTAGCTTTGGCAATAAGAGCTGAGAAAGAGATTAAAGGAATAAGAATAGGCAATGAAGAAACCAAATTATCACTCTTTGCCAACGATATGATGGTATACTTGGAGAACCCCAGAGATTCTACTAAAAGTTATTAGAAATAATCCACAACTTTAGAAAGTTGTGGATTATAAAATAAACCCACATAAGTCATCAGCATTCTTATATATCACTAACAAAATCCAACAGTCAGAGTTACAAAGAGAAATTCCATTTAAAATAACTACTGATAATATAAAATATTTAGGAATCTATCTGCCAAGGGAAAATCAGAAACTTTATGAGCAAAATTACAGACCACTTTTCACACAAATTAAGTCTGATCTAACCAATTGAAAAATATTAAATGCTCTTTGGATAGGGCAAGCAAATATAATAAAGATGACAATATTACCTAAACTAATCTATTTATTTAGCGCTATAACCAATCAGACTCCCAAAAACTATTTTAATGACCTAGAAAAAATAACAACAAAATTCATATGGAAAAACAAAAGGTCAAGAATTTCAAGGGAATTAATGAAAAAAAAATCAAATGAAGGTGGCTTAGCTGTACCAGATCTAAAATAGAGCAGCAATTACCAAAATCATTTCGTATTGGCTAAGGAATAGATTAGTTGATCAGTGGAATAGGTTAAGTTCAAGGGACAAAACAATCAACAACTATAGCAACCTAGTCTTTAACAAACCCAAAGACCCCAGCTTTTGGGATAAGAACTTACTGTTTGATAAAAATTGCTGGGAAAATTGGAAACTAATATGGTAGAAACTAGGCATTGATCCACACTTAACACCGTACACCAAGATAAGGTCAAAATGGGTTCATGACCTAGGCATAAAGAATGAAATTATTAATAAATTAGAGGAACACAGGATAGTTTACCTCTCAGACCTGTGGAAGGGGAAAGACTTTATGACCAAAGAAGACCTAGAGATCATTACTGATCACAAAATAGAAAATTTCGACTATACCAAACTGAAAAGTTTTTGTACAAACAAAACTAATGCAGACAAGATTAGAAGGGAAGCAATAAACTGGGAAAATATTTTTACAGTCAAAGGTTCTGATAAAGGCCTCATTTCCAAAAATATATAGAGAATTAACTCTAATTTATAAAAAATCAAGCCATTCTCCAATTGAAAAATGGCCAAAGGATATGAACAGACAATTCTCAGATGAAGAAATTGAAACTAATTCTAGTCATATGAAAAGATGCTCCAAGTCATTATTAATCAGAGAAATGCAAATTAAGACAACTCTAAGATACCACTACATACCTGTCAGATTGGCTAAGATGACAGGAAAAAATAATGATGATTGTTGGAGGGGATGCGGGAAAACTGGGACATTGATGCATTGTTGGTGGAGTTGTGAACGAATCCAACCATTCTGGAGAGCAATTTGGAACTATGCTCAAAAAGTTATCAAACTGTGCATACCCTTTGATCCAGCAGTGTTACTACTGGGCTTATATCCCAAAGAGATCATAAAGAAGGGAAAGGGACCTGTATGTGCATGAATGTTTATGGCAGCCCTCTTTGTAGTGGCTAGAAACTGGAAACTGAGTAGATGCCCATCAGTTGGAGAATGGCTGAATAAATTGTGGTATATGAATATAATGGAATATTATTGTTCTGTAAGAAATGACCAACAGGATGATTTCAGAAAGGCCTGGAGAGACTTACACGAACTGATGCTGAGTGAAATGAGTAGGACCAGGAGATCATTATATACTTCAACAACAATACTATATGATGACCAGTTCTGATGGACCTGGCCATCCTCAGCAATGAGATCAAGCAAATCATTTCCAATGGAGAAGTAATGAACTGAACCAGCTACACCCAGAGAAAGAACTCTGGGTGATGACTAAAAACCATTACATTGAATTCCCAGTCCCTATATTTATGCCCACCTGCATTTTTATTTCCTTCACAAGCTAATTGTAGCAATATTTCAGTCTGATTCTTTTTGTACAGCAAAATAACAATTTGGTCATGTATACTTATTGTGTATCTAATTTATATTTAAATATTTAATAATTTACACCTACTGGTCATCCTGCCATCTGGGGAGGGGTGGGGGGTAAGAGGTGAAAAATTGGAACAAGAGGTTTGGCAATTGTTAATGCTGTAAAATTACTCATACATATAACCTGTAAATAAAAGGCTATTTAAAAAAAAGAGAAATGAGAAACCAAACAGAAAATAAAAATAAAATTTGGTAGCAAAAGCATTTCTTATGAGATGCCTTTCTTAGAAGAGATGCTTTGAGGTGCTTAGGTAGGACAAATAAAGTAAAGTCAGCTGCTGATAAGCTATAGACAGAGATATCTTAATTGGAAGACATCAAATTTATTTTTTAAAATATTCTGGGGGTAGTTAGGTGGCTAGGGGCAGCTAGATGGCACAGTTGATAGAGCACCAGCCTTAAAGTCAGGAGGATCTGAGATCAAATTTGGTGTCAGATACTGAACACTTCCTGGCTGTGTGACCCTGGGCAAGTCACTTAACCCCAATTGCCTCAGCAAAAAAAAAAAAAAAAAATCTGATGACAATATTTTAGTGTATTCATTTCTCTTGTAATCCTATATATTTTCCTTTATGCATTTAAAAATATTATCCTGAGAAAGGAACCATCGGCTTCAATAGAGGACAAAAGGGGTTTATAATGCTAGAAAAAAGTAATAATTCCAGCTCTAGAGCATCAAAAGATTATGTTATAAAGATCCTACATAAAAAGTGATGAGTACTAATCTGAGAAAGGTAAATTACATGGCTCTGATGGAAGATTGATTATAAAGACCCTTTATTGACACTGGATGAAGCTGGAAGTTCTGGCAATTCTATTGCTGTACACAGTTCCAGGCCACAGTTGAAGGATGGAGCGGAATGAATGTAAGAAACAAGAGCCTGGGTCATAGTAACAAAGGAGCAAGAAATGCTAATCTTTAAGGCTGCCCAGGACCAAGGTTCCTTCTTAGATAAAGTCCAGAGTGCATACCAGGAAGTCAGTAACTACACCTCTCCTTGGATCACAATACCTTGGAAGCACTGAAAACTTGCAAACCCCTAAAAAATACCTCTGAAAAGAGTAGCACAAAAGAATCTAAAGCTTGGAATAGTTCCCCACTATCACCCTCACTCCTAAATAAACAGAGTCCAACTCTAATATAAAGTTCCAAGTCAAGAAATAGATTAGAAAAATGAGTAAACAATGACAATTACAACAACCATCAAAAGCTACTACAGTGGCAGGGAAGATACAAACTCAATGAAGACATGATCTCAGAATAAGATAACAATAACATAAAAGCAACTATAAGCAAAGCCTCAAAATAATGCTAATTATATATAAGCCCAGTAAGAATTCCTAGAAGAGTTAAAGAAAAAGATAAGAAGGGTAGAACAAAAAATTTGGGGAAAAAATGAAAGTGATGCAATAAAATTATGAAGAGAATAAACTGCTTGGTAAAAGAGTCACACACACACAAAAAAAAAAAAATACTGAAGAAGTTGAAGAAAGGAATCTCATAATGAAAAGAGACAAAAAAATTCACTGAAAAATAAGAAATCCTTAAAACTCAGAATTAGCCAAGTGGAAAAAGAACCACAGAAGCTCACTGAAGAAAATTATTTCTTAAAAGTGGAAGCTAGTAACTTCATGAGACATCAAGAAAAAATAAAACAAGGTCGAAAGAATGAAAAAGAAAAGAAGAAAATATGAAATATCACATTGGAAAAATAACTGACTTGGAAAATAGAATTAGGACAGAGAAATTAAAGTTATTGGATTACATGAAAGCTTTGATTTTTAAAAAATGAACCTGGACATTACATATCAAGAAATTATGAAGGAAAACTGCTCCAATATCTTAGATCCAAAGAGTAAAATCAAAATTGAAAGAACCTACTAATCACCTTTTGAAAGAGATCCCAATGAAAACTCCAATGAATATTATAGCCAAATTCCAAAGCTCCCAGATCAAGGAGAAAATATTGCAAGTAGATGGAAATAATTCAAATATTGTGGAATAACAGTTAGGATCACATAAAATTTAGCAGTTGCCATGACAAAGGAGATGTGGGCTTGATATTATTGAAGATAAAGGAACTAGGATTATAACCAAAAATTATCTACTTATAAAACAGTATAGTCTTTTGGGGAGGAGAGGAGAAGGAATGGGGAATTAATGAAATAAAGCACTTTAATACACTCCTGTTGAAAAAACAAGAGCTAAATAGAAAATTTGACATTAAAAAACAAGACTCAGGGAAAGTATGAAAAGGTAAACAGGAAAGAAAAATCATAAGGAACTCAGTAAAATTAAGCTGTTTACAATCTTATATGAAAAAAAGATACAACTCCTTAGAACTTTATAATTATTAAGTGTGTTATAAGGAATTTCCATAGATAGAGGACATAGATATGAATAATGTTGGCATGAGTTCAAAAAAAAATGAAGAGCTGAGAAAAAGAGATGCACTGGGAAAGACTGAGGGAAATTATCTTCATTAGAAAAGAAATGCAAGGTGTCTTTAATAGACCTGTATCCCAAAGAGATCATAAAGGAGGGAAAGGGACCCACATATGCAAAAATGTTTGTGGCAGCCCTTTTTTGTAGAGGCTAGAAACTGGAAACTGAATGGATTCCCATCACTTGGAGAATGTGGAATAAATTATAATATATGAATGCTATGCAACAGTATTGTTCTATAAGAAACGATCAACAGGATGATTTGAGAGAGGCCTGGAGAGACTTACATAAACTGATGCTAAGTGAGTAGAACCAGGAGATTATTGTACATGGCATTAGCAAGATTATACAATGATCAATTCTGATAGACATGGCTCTCATCAACAATGAGATGATTTATGCCAATTCCAATGGTTTTATGATGGAGAGAGACACCTGCATCCAGAGAGAGAATTATGGGAACTGAGTGTGGATAACAACATAGTATTTTTCCTCTTTTTGTTGTTTGTTTTCATTTTGTTTTCTTTCTCATTTTTTCCCTTTTGATCTGATTTTTCTTGTGCAGCATGATAATTGTGGAAATATGTATAGAAGAATTGCATAGGTTTAACATATATTGGATTACTTACCATCTAGGGGAGGGAGTGGAGGAAAAGTAGGGGGTGGGGAATGGAGCACAAGGTTTCACAACAGTGAATGCTGAAAATTATCCATGCATACATTTTGAAAATAAAAAGCTTTAATAAAAAAAAAGAAATAGAAGGAAAAGATTTTACAATGGAGGGAGTACCAGCCAATGCTTAAACCTCACTCTCTTCTACATGCACACACACATACATGCACATGCATGTGCACATGCACACACACATGCCATGTCAGAAAAATTATCCTAGGCAACAAAGAGGAGATAAGATAAACAATAGGGGGATGATGAAAGGTAGTGTGGATTGAGGTCAGAAGAAAAACAGATTTTTTAAGAGAGACAGGATTAAAAAGACAAAAAAAAAATAATGGAAGAAAATGGGATGGAAGGAAATATACCATTAGTAATTCTACCTCTGAGTATGAATTGAATAGTTAACTCATAAAACAGAAACAGATAGCAACATAGAGGTGAAACTAGAATCCAACAATATATTGTTTATAAGAGATACACTTAAAACAGGAAGATGTACACAGAGTTAAAATAAGGGGCTGAAGCAGAATCTATTATGCTTCAGCTTGAAGTAAAAATGTCAGGTAGAACAATCATGATTTCAGAGTAAGCAAAAACAAAAATAAATCTGACTAAAATAGATAAGCAGAGGAACTGCATTTTGCTAAAATATCAAAAAAATATACAGCAAATTTCTCTGATAAAATTTTCATTTCTCAAATATATAGAGAACCAAATCAAATTTATAAAATAAGTCATTCCCAAATTGATAAATATTTAAAAGATATGGACAGTATTCAGAAAAAGAAATCAAAGCTATCTATAGACAGATGAAAAAAATGCTCCAAATTACTACTGATTCAAGCAATGCAAGTTAAAACAACTCTGAGATAACATCTCATACCGATCAAAAATGATAAATGCTAAAGGGAATGGAAGGAAATAAGACACCTGAACTGTTGGTGAAGTTGTGAAGTTACACAATCATTCTGGAGAATAATTTGGAGCTATGTCAAAGGGCTATAAAACTGTGTATATCCTTTGACATAGTTATGTTAGTACTAAGCCTATACTTCCAAATAAATCAAAGAAAAAGGAAAATGACCCATATGCACAAAAATATTTACAGTAGCTCTTTTTATGGTGGCAAAGAATTGGAAATTGAGATGTTCACCAATTGGGAAATGGCTAAATAAATTTGTAGCATATGGTTGTAATGGAGTACCATTGTATTATAAGAAATGAGGAGGAGGATGGTATCAGAAAAATATATGGAAGACCTATAAGAACTAATATAAAGTTAGCAGAACCTGTAAATCATTGTATACATAACATCAATATTGTAATGATGATAAACTACAAAAGATTGACTACTCTGATCAAGACAATGACTTAAAACAATTCCAAAAAATTCATTATGAAAAATTCTAACCCTCTTCAGAGAAATAATGAGCTCTGAGTGCAAATTTTTCCTTTTCCATTTCCTTGGCATGATTTCAAATGTATAATTGATATATTGCTTGCCTTCTCAATGGATTGGGAAGAGTGTCTAGGAGAGAGCAAATGTGGAGCTCAAAAAAATTTTAAGATGCTAATAAAATTTAATAAGACAGTAGGGAAAATTAATCCTATAAATAATCAATGAAAGAATAGCTGAGACAACTTGTATCCTATTGTCTTATGCCTATAGATGAGTGTTATGCTTTCAAAGTGCTATTTGGATTGCAATGCTCATTTCTTGCAACTTGCCCATACTAAATGGGGTATAGGTTGGTTTAATGTGCTTTTTCAGTATTTCATATATCCAAATAGAAGCTATTTCTGTTGGAATCAGAAGTAGCTCAAGGACCTCCTCAGAAGCTGGTAAAAAAATAATTAAAAGACAGAGGGCTAAAATATTTCTGAAGTTTCTTAATTTGCAGGATATAAGGCAAGTTATTTCCTCATTAAGATTGTTGCTATCTAATCAACCTCTTCCCTAGGACATCATATGAGCAGATTCATATTTTTATAAATAAATTTTGTACATGTCTTTTGTGTTTAAATCAAAGCAATATCCAATTATCCTTATAACCCTCTCATTGACTCCTCCCTTTAAACAATGAAAAAGTTAAGCAAAAATAATCAATACAATATTGGCCCTTGACAATATATGCAACATCTTTCCCTCATTGACTCTGACTTCTCTGTCAAAAAGAGGAATATATGTTTCATGATCTGTCCTCCAGGTCCGAAATTGATCACTAAAATTACTCAGAGTTCATCTTTCTTTCAATGGTCTTTTCATTTACATTAATGTAGTTATTGTATATATGGTTTTTCTGGCTCTGCTCACTTAATTTTGCATCATATAGATCGACGATGCATCAAATGAAAATGAGAGCAATATCTTCTAGATACGCATCCAAGAAAAAAAATGTAGACCTTTCTTTATCTAATCATACTGATTGCCAATTGGAAAACCTCTGCCTTATATGCCTATGAAAGTCATTTTTTCTGTATTGATTACAGAAACTCAAACCAGTAACAGTAAATAACCATTTTCTTTCACCTCTTATTTAAGACTATTCAGAAGTGTATAGGAAGTGTATTTTGGACTGATGGAAGAAGAGGCAAGGTGGAAAAAGCCTCCTTCCCCAGATAGGAATTCAATGAATATCAGATCAGGCCTTCAGGGTTGTCTACTGCCCTATCACATTTCTACTTTTTTCAATAATGTTCTCCTTAACCTTCTGTATCAATTTCTCTCTGCTTACCTTGATGACATAAAGTATTTTCATGCCATGAACAAGAATATGACACTCACATAAGGAAAGTATTAACTCAGTTGCAATGCAACAGCTTGTATCATAAGTTTGAGAAACACATTCTTTTTCAGCCCCAGGTAACATGCTTGGGATTTATTTTAGGACTAAACAAACTACAAATGAATCCAGATTATGTACAGGCCATATGGGACTGGGTGGCACCCTCCAGAGTGAAAGCTTTGCAGCATTTTCCTAAAACTGCAAGATTCTATTCAGCAATTTATCCCAAAGTACTGATAATTGAAGTAACACTTAGGCAATCATTGAAAAAGAAAAAAAAAGAGTTAGGCATGTATGGAGATTGGAGCAAGAATCCGGCCTTTGACACATTTATAATCATAAATGTTCACTACTTCACTGTAGTCAACAATAGAATAGCCACTGGAACCTTGTTCACACAAATGTAGGATAAGAAGAAATCCTGAATTCAGAACACTGGTGATTAACTCTAATATGCCAATTAATATCTATGGAAAGCACTATGAAATGCTAGGTGAAGAATTAATAGCAATCAAAGCATCTCTAGAGTCTTAGGGAAATTATGTGACAGGGATATGAAATTTGGTTACTGATCCTTACTACAAAAATTTAGTTATGTGACAGCTAGATGGTATAGTAGATGGAGCACCAGCCGTGGAGTCAAGAGGACCTGACTTCAAACTGTCCTCACATACTTAAGCTCAATTACCTCCCCTCAAAAAAAATTTTTTTCAGTTATTACAGGATCAATTTCTGCTTCCTTGTGACTAGGGATTTTTTAAAAGATGAGCAGTAAAAAAAATCCTTTAATAGAATGAGGCAGTGTAATGAAGATAACATTGGACTTGAAATTAAAAAGACTTGAATTCATATCCAACCTCAGATAGTTACAGTCTCTCTAACTCTAGGTGATTCTCTTAAGCATTCTCTGTACTCAGATTTCTCATTTATAAAATCAGGATAATTATCCCTTCACAACTTCACAGAGTTGTAAATAATATTAATAATGTTGTAAACAATATCACAAGGAGTAAATAATATTTGTAAAACATTTTGCAAAACTTAGAGAACTAAAAAATTCTAACCATTTTTTAAAAAATCTTGTTTCTTTCAGGCATCAGCACAGAACCTTGCCTGCTTTATACATATTTGATGCATTGAATTGAATTAAATGGATGGTCTTGTTCCTGAGCATAAAGGGTCAGAGAGGAGCCTATGGAAGGGAGAAAACAAAAACAATTTTATTCTGTAAGTTTGTATAGTGATGATGAAGAAGGGGTAAGTCAAGGTTGTAATATTTTTATGTGTATCCCAAAAATGTAGAGAAGGGGTCTTATGGGCACATCATGAGGAGCAATAAGGTATAATGTAGGTTTAAAAACATTGGAATTCTAGTCAGAATATTCGGATCCAGAGTCTAACTCTGTTACTTATGACCTGTGTAATTCTGGACAATCTTTTAACTAAGACTCAATTTCCTCACTTGAAAATTAAGATTAGACCATATGAAATCTGAATTCTTTCTAGTTCTAATTATCTAATTTTATGATCCTAAAATGCCTGCCCTTCAGGCCTTCAGGATTGTCTACTGCCCCATCACATTTCTATTTTTTTTTCAACAATGTTCTCCTTAACCTTTGGTACCAATTCATCTCTGCTTACCTTAATGACAGTCCAGGAATCCTATGTGCCTATGTGAAATCCAGGAGCAATATGTACAAAAAATTGAATCTACTCACACCAAAAGAGGCAAGTTGAAGTCACAGAGGATAGGAAGAAAGGGAAAGGGAACAAGCATTTATTATATACCAATTATGTAGCAAGCACTGTACTAAGCATTAATATTCTTGTGAAGATAGATATTGCATGTTTTCTAATTTCTATTTGACAAATAGATAGAGGTGACTGAGATTCTGAATGTTTATCTGACTTGCCCCTCCCACCCCTTGCCATTGTACAAGAAAGTCATTGAAAATGTGTTTTGTAAATCTTAAGATGCTATGGAAATGGAAATGATAATAAAATAATAACAGATAAAACACATGTGAAATTTGCTATTGGTGAGTTGATAAGTCATATGAGCTTCTGCAATACCCTGTTAAGGGCCATGCCTAGGTGAAGGGGAAGGCTAATTCTCTCAGCACCTCTACAGCTATGAATCACAACATCTGAAGGAGTTGCAAAGCAGGCTTTAGTGACACAGGTATAGACTGGAAATGAAATAAATTGGAGGCAGAGGAAAGAGGAGAGAGGTCAGACAATGCAACTGCCTCTCAATCTCCTTGTATCATCATCATCCTCTCACATGAAGAAATCCATTTGTGTCTGAGTTAGACCTCCAGCAGCCACTGGTAGGTGGTTCCCATATCACAATACCCAAAGCCCGATTATTGACAGATTTCATAGTGGCTCTAATGCCATCCTTGGCTCACCCAGCTGGTGCCATTACCATAGGTGACTTTTCACAAATTCACCATTTTATCCTTCATCCGAAATTTTCAACTGCATCCCTAAAAGCACGATTTTTTTTTAAAGATAGTCACATTATTAAAATTTCCATTGCTAAAAATGTGCAAAATGAGACTACAATTTATGAAGAAAAAATTTATGGAAGAGCTAACAGAGACTAGGTGTTTATTTGCTCCTTGAAGTAGCAAACTACCTTCAGCTTGATGGTCAAACTACCTTCAAATGAAAGACCTACCCAATTTGATACATTTTCTGTGTTGTTCCATTTCACATCTGCAGATAATTAGATAAGGTACCAGAGTCAACATGACAAGGGAATAATTCTCCAGATTTGAGATTAGGAACACCTGGATTTGAATCCTACCTCACACTAGTTATATGATCTAAGGAAAGGAAGAGTTCTTCACTGCCATCTAATATAAAAACATAGTAATATATCAAATAAATTTATCCAGATTCTGAAGATTTTGCCCATTATTATACATCTTACTTGAAGCAGACCAGAGTGAGTTCAAAGAACATGGATGAAAATTATACATGCTCTACAAGGTCTGACAGTAGGCTCCAGAATGAGGAGGTCTGTTAGTACTGAATGTTCCCACAGGCAGAGATGATTGCTGATGGCAAGGCTTCTGCTCCAGTATTTATTCCTTCATGGATCTTCTAAAACTAGTTCACTGAAACTGGGAAAATAAACCTTCTTTCCTCAATCTCAGTCCCAGGGAAGACCTCCTCATTCTGGCGCCTATTGTCAGAGCTTGTAAAGCATGTACAATTTTCATCCATGTCCATATCCTTGAGAGTGCATCTTTTCCAGGTTCCTAAATAGAACCAGTCTATTATCTTTAATTTTCAGAATAGGCCAACTTCTATTTCCAATTTCTCTTGCTTTGATTATTTTCTATATTGGGACTGACTATTATGACCCTTACTGAAGAAATGTGGTGCTATGAGTAGGCTTCAAGATATCTCCTGAAGTCTGTCTAGTCCACTGAAAAAGTATTCTTTCCTTATTGTCTCCTGATGTTCCTTTTATTTTCACCTGGTACAAGGCATCAATAATTTATTTAGTTAAAAGGAATATAGGGAGGCAAAAATCTTAAAAGATTAAGTTTAGATTCTGTTTAGTAAAGCACACCCTAAAGATATCCCTCACCTGGAAGCAAGCATCCAGCCAGATATCTGAGTGTGAAAAAGGATAAGCTGACTAGTGTCTATAGAGCCTTAAGCTCCATGATCTCTAACTTTGAATCTTTCTTTGATCCTTTGAATATGACTCATGAAATAAGGAGTAGTACACATTATAGAAAGTAAGGGATATTCTGTCTTTAGACAAAATGCAGGTTTTAATTAATATAAAGATACAAAAAGAGGAAAAAAGAAAGATTTTGAATAAAAATAAGTTTATTAACTTTTGAAAGTGTTTCCCAAGGGCCATAGAAGGGAAAGGCAGGTAGAGGTAGAGACTGGATAGAGCTATCGGTAAGATAGGAGAATAGAGTAATAGGGAGGATTTTTGCCAAAAACAATGGCAGTTTTATATGGTAGATCTAAATAGTGACAGATGTTAGGAACAATAGCCAGGTAATGTAATGCAGTAAAATATTAGACTTGTAATAAAGAGCTGGATTCAAATCCCACCTGAGATACTTCCAAGCTCTATGAGCCCAGGCAAGTCACTTCATGGACCTCCATTTTCTTATATATAAAATGAGGGGATTCGATTTGATAATGTTTAAGGCCTTCTCTGGCTTTAAAATCTATAATTCTACAGCTGAGTGCTTGATGATTTTGCCAGAGCAATCAATGAAAGAAAGAAAAAGAAAAATAATCCTTAATACTCAAGGAACCTTTCTGATTTCTCAGTATTAGTAGCATACAAATGGGGCAGAGATTCCTAAGATTCACCCAATTTTAGACCATTAGCAAATTTTAATTTGGACTTCTAGGTCACATGATGAGCAAAATGGAAGACTAGACCTTTTCTTTTTCTCTTCATGGCTTCTTAATCTCTTCAAAATAGGAATCATACACAAGAGATAAAGCAATTTCATCTTTCTCCAATCTAAGACATCAAAAACCCTAATAAAGCAACAAGTCAATGAATCAACATCAGAAAGGACTAATTTCTAATTTATAATGTCCTCATTCAATACCTTCATCCCACCAGCCCCTACAATCTGACAGGATGGCAAAAGTAAACCCAAGAACTTGTTACAGAACTCAACTCTATCACCTCCCTACATATCCTGCACATTAGAAATGCAGCTACAGGAAATCTGAAGCTCATTCCATTTGAATGGTCAGCCTGCTGTGTTATAATAGTTCTCAAGAAGAGAACTGAAAAATAAAGAGAATGGAAATAGAATGTTAGTGTATGTATTTGGGAGGTGGGATTACTCAGTAAAACCTAAAGAAATAAGAACTGGTATCCATATTAAGTCAGTTCTATTCCCTCATTTGTAAGTCACTTGAAGCACAGAATTGAGACCAATGAAAAAATTTATTACCCATAATGGAAAGAGTCTAATAAAACTTACATTCCAGTTCCCAAGGAAACTGCCATCAAGGGTAAGGAGTCAGAAAGTAAGCAATAGGATAATCTAAGAGACTAAATTGTCAAAGATCTTAGAAGGAAGAAAACTCAAAGACCTTGAGCACATGCAGATAAACCAATAGGGAAAATACCAGTAAAAGAAAATAATCCAAACAAGTCCAAACATCTGTAAATAATTATTGCAAAACAAAGAAAAAATAATTAATACCTGATGAATCAGAGAACCATACAGATTCCCAAAAGAATATATGTCATAGTAGGAGGTTCCCAAATAGTTTAAGAGAGGAAAAAATAATCGTGAAAACAAAATTTATAGCCTATAGAATAGAAAGAATTGGCAGAATAGAAAATTTGAATCACACTAATAGAACAAACTTTCATTTAGCTGCTTGTACTTTAAATGTGAGTATTTTGTCCAATGACTAATAAGCACACATATTGCTAGAGGAATTAATAGCAATCTTGACATTCGTGACACAAACAAAAGCAGAAGAAAGAAGGAATTGGTAGTGTGGGTTTTATAACATGTATAAATGTTTCGAGAACTATTGTTTCATGAGACATTTGGTTATCATGTCTTGTAATCCTACTGACAACTACTGATAAAAAGGCCAAAATGAAAATAATTATACTCACCAGTATCAGGTGAGTTGATATCAGTTGAAAAGGACAACATTGTAGTCAAATTCTGAGAAGAACTTGTTAAGAAACTCCAAATCACATTAAAATATATTCTGATACTTGCTGACTTCAATACAAGGGTAGAAGGTGAGATTGGAGAGACACATATAGGAAAGTATGATTCAGGGGAAGGAGGTGAGAGAGGCCAAGGAATTGAAAATTATTTATAAACTTCATGCCTCTATATCTTGAATATTTTCTTTAGAAGTTTGGTGGGGGCTAAGTGTGAGGAACACCAAATAATGCTACAAATAATTAAAGTGACTACATTTTAAAAGCCAGGGAGGGAGTTATTTTGGAAGTAGAGGTCTGTGCATAATCAAATCACCAACTCATCAAAATTTATAAGATGAAAGAATATTAATGAGAAAAACATATGGTATACAATTAAGGAGATTTAACCCTGAGTTATTTTTAATTAAACTTTCTTTTTTAAATGAAGATTTCACCTTCTCTGCTTCCTATCTCCTGCTCCAAATTGAGAAAGCAAGAAAAACAAAACTCCAGTTACACATATGTTTAGGGAATTGAATAATAAGTCAAATAAATCCCCATATTGACCACATCAAAAAATTGTATGTCAATCTGCACTGAGCTTATTTCCACTCTATCAGGATTTGGGTAGCTTGTTTCATCATAAATCCTCTGGCTATGTAGGCAGGCTACCCAGATGGAGTTCATTGGTACAGTGAATAGAATCCTGGACCAGATAGATCTGAGTTTAAACTTGTGCTTGAATACTTACTAGTTGTGTGAACCTGGGAAAGTTATTAAACTCTGTCTACTTCATTTATATCATCTTTAAAATTAGGATAATAATAACACCTACCTCTCAGAGTTGGATTATCCCTCAGAGATAAGGATTAGGTAGCATATTTCTAAAGTACCTAGAAGAATGCCTAGCATATCATGAGTGCTTTTTTTTTTCTTCTGGAATTTTGTTTTCAGATTTCTCTGAAACCATTCCCTTCATTATTTCTTATGAAACAATAGTATCACATCTTTTTCTTATACCATAACTTGTGCAATCGTTCTTCAATTGTCCCCTCAATTTGTAATTCTTTGCCACAACAAATGCAATTATTACAATTATATGTATATATATATATATATATATATATACATATAATTGTAACAAATGCAATTATTACAATTATATATATATATATATATATAATTGTAATAATTGCATTTGTATTTGTATATATATATATATATATATATATATATATATATGTCCTTTTCCTCTTTCTTTGGTCTCCTTAGGGTATATTAGGATACCTCCTAATAATGGTATCATGGGGTCAAAGTGTATTTACTATCTAATAGTTTGGGAGGCATAAATCTAAATTTTTTTCCATAATGATAGACCAGCTTACAGCTATACCAACAAGGTAATATTTGTTTTCTCACAGCCCATTCAACGTTTTCATTTTCATTTTTTGTTAATTCTATCAATCTGAAAGATATGAAATAGCACTTCAAAAGTTGTTTTCAGTGTATTTCTCTAATTATTAGAAATTTAAAACAACCCTGACATTTAAACAAGCTATTGAAAATCAAAATAGGAGATGGTTAACAGAATGACATCAATGCCAATTATAATAATTTAACTCAGAAGTTAAACAAAAGTATATTCTTTGCTACGATAATGAGATCAAAAGAGCATAGAATGGTCTTTCATCAACAAATATTTGACTTGCTTGTCAAATAGTAAAAGCAATGGCTGCCAAGGCAACATTGAGTTAGAAAATAAAATCGTTTCTAAAATTTTACAAAGAAGGTTAATGAACAATTACAAGTAATATTTTCTCCTAAAACAGAGAACAACATGGAGGCTAAAACCAAATTAAAGAAAACTAAGCAAGATATCCAGCTAAGCATAAGGTCCTTAAGGATTCCTTGGAGGGCGTTACTTACATTTTGTTATAAAGTGGCATTTTGTTCTACTCAGTCAAATGTTTTTTCCATAATCAACAAAAAGAACCTCTGTGAGGTTTTATATTCTCTACATCTTTCAGTGAATTGTGATTTGATAAAGATATGGTCAATTATCAAATATACATGTCTACACGCATTTCTGTATGTGTAACATTATATTATGTATATATTTATAGGTGTTTGTATTGTACGTATTCAAATGCATATGTACATACACACATATATTCAGTTGTTGTTCAGTTGTTTTCAGCCATGTCTGACTCTGTGACTCTATTTGGGGATTTTTCAGCAAAGATACTGAGTGATTTGTCCATTTCCTTCTCCAGCTCATTTTAGAGATAAGGAAATTGAGGTAAACAGTGACTTGTGCAAGGTTACACAGTTAGCACCTGAGAACAGATTTGAATTAGATATTCCTGCCTTCAGAATCAGTGCTTTATCCACTGTGCCACCTCGTTGCCTATATAGATATACATATATATACATATATATATATATATATATATAATTCTGATTATATAGTCATGTTCAATGATCCTCTAATAGCAGTAAGCATAAAATCAGGTCTAAAATAGTGAATTGCATTTTCAACAAAAAAATATCCAGCCTCTTCTGTTTGCAAATGGCATTGAGTCTATTACATCAGGTGTTAAGACATTGAAGTCTCTCCTGGAAAAGATTTATAATCACCCAATGGAATTTAACCTATCCATCCAAATATGAAAGAATAAATGGATAGCCAATTTTTATTGAAAAGCTTTTAATATGAATATGAATAGATGCCCCAACAGTTTATCCAACAGCATGTATATTTGGAATAGACAGTATAGATGAACAATGAGTTGAAAAGGAGGAAGAAAACAGACCAGAATACTAGTAAAAGACCACTTTTACTAGTGCCAACCTTCCCATAAAAACAAAGATCAATATTCATGATACAATATTTTTTTAGTGCTGCTGTATGTTGGTGAGACGTAGACCACCTCTGCCTCTAACTAAATTACTAAATGACAAAAAAACTAAAATGAATCATACAGAAGGCAATGAAAAAGGACATAACTGAGCAGACTGTACCACATGACCAATAGATAGTAGGAAGAAGCAGAGGGTACCAATAGTAGCAAATGATGCCATCAAATAATTATGTAATAGAAAGAAAAGATAGATTGATCACAAGTAGAAATAATAACAGGAAAAATAAAAGAAGGTCTCCAGTATGTTGGATGGTCATCCTGTGGTAAAGGTTTGAGAAGACATGATACAGAGTTATACAGGATGGGTGGGGATGAATAGGTTGTGATTCACATTGTTTAAAGGAATTTCAAAACCAATAGTATTTAAGATCCATTTGAGTATTGTGTATGATCCTTTGACCTCCTAGACTCAGGGCAGGAAGAGTAGAGAAAGTAGTTATTCACTCTTATCTCCATTTTTGGGGGGAGTGGGGGGGAGAGGGAAGGAGGGAGGTGATGTAATTCCCAGCTCTAAAGCCCTATTGGTCTATTGGTTGTGATTATTTTTTTAAATCTGTCTTGAATTTGTCCAGCTTTGCTTAGATCTGGTATTTGTTTCCTAGTGGTTTTGTTGTGTTTTTAATAAGTACAGAACTCTGGGAGTTTATTGCACATAGTAGGCAGAACGTTTATGGAGTAATCTGGAATATAAACTTTTGAAGGCAGAGATTGTTTCAATTTTGTCTTTGAGTCTCTAGAACTTAGCAGAAAGTAGGGACTTATTAAAAATAAACATAAAAACTTATTAAATTGTTGAACTGGAAAATTTAGGTGGTTTCCAACAGCTCCAGATTATAACTAGAATGGGGACTAATGGATTTGGCTCTTCAGGAGTATTGAGTTAGTCTCAGACCTTCATATTTGGCATCTTCCAGGTGGTTTTAGTGGCTTGTATAAATGTCATATTAAATTTAGTTCATTATGCTTCGTTCTCACTAGGGACCCAGAAACAAAATTCTCAGCCACTGTTAAGAGAAAACTTCTCAGTTAAAAAAGCC
The DNA here is from genome assembly GCF_902635505.1 of Sarcophilus harrisii. Classification (NCBI taxonomy): domain Eukaryota; kingdom Metazoa; phylum Chordata; class Mammalia; order Dasyuromorphia; family Dasyuridae; genus Sarcophilus; species Sarcophilus harrisii. The sequence continues at coordinate 390,867,607 of NC_045428.1, read as the reverse complement.
AGCAATAAGAAAACTTCATAGGTCAAAATATCATTAGAGTTTCATTAATAGAAACTTTCAGCAGTTTGTAGATTAAACTAAATTTCATTTTTACAGCCAACGTTGATTTTTTAATATCTTCGGCCATTTATCTATGAAACACAGAAGAAAGTTATAAATGGCATTGTTAGCCCCAAACTTTGACAGAAATTGTCAAGTAAAAGGATAACCCTTTCTCACCAGAACTTTCATTATCTTTTTATTATGTGGTCCCAGTACTGATGGAAAACTGACCAGGTTTGCCTTGGGCAAATATGTTAAACAAAGGCAATTAATTTTGTTGCTGGCAAGAATGCTTAATAAAATTAGGAATTTAAAACAAAAGTTTTCAAGAAGGAGCAGATAGCTTAGGCCATCTTTGTTGTTGCTGTTGGTCATGTCCAACTGTTTGCAACTCCATTTGGGGTTTTCTTAGCAGAGATACTGAAGTGGCTTGCCACTCCATTTCCTTTTCCAGATCATTTTACAGATTTAAAAAAAAATTGACTTACCCAGAATTACACAGCTAGTTAGTAAGTATTTGAGACCAGATTTGAATTCAGGAAAACTAGCCATCCTGATTCTAGGCCCAGCCCTTTATCCACTGTGCTACCTTGCACATCTTTACTTGTCTCTTTTGTTCTTGATACCAAATTCTTTAGCATACCAACCAGAAAAAGTAAGGGGATGATTCCAAAGAGACAAGAAAGGTATCTCACAGCATTAGTCCTATTATAGCTCCTTTGTGGTTTGATTAGGTGGATTTCATGAAAAGGTGTATAAGATGAGAGCCAGGAATTTGACAGGAGGTACAACAAATTGCTTAACTATGAGTCAGTTACTTGACTAGACCCAAAGACTAAAAACAGCAACCAGAAAAGGGGTGGTCAAAAAAAGAACCTTACTCCTAATCTGAGGATTTCTACTGACTTTTTCCAGTTACCAGGCAAGGTATAGTCGTCATAGAACCTGCTCTGAGCTGAATGAGCCTATAAAAGCTAAGTTCTCCCTTGTAAGTAAAAAGTTTACTAAGAGCCAAATCCTAGTAATAGTAGCCACTTGTAGCAAAAGTGCAAAAGACACTAAATAGCTGAAAATTTGCAGATTGGAACAGAGTACAATTCAGTCAATACTTCAATAGCAATAGTATCACATATAGTGGACAATGGAGACACTACACCAGATAGAAATGTTACAAAGAAAAGCATGAAGACTTCAGAAATTCACAGTGGTTCTAGAGTATCCAAGGTGCACTGTTCCAGCCAAAGTATTTGCCCTAAGCACATGTCCCTAAGTGGGTATCTTGTGTAGGTGTATCCATGTCATATATATCCTCTGGAGTTATGTTCCTTCACCTAAATTTCTCTGCAAATGTGCAATCCCTGACATTGTTAGCTAGTAACTATGGAACAGCATACCCCTTTGGGAAACTAAGATCTTTTCTTCTCACCTAATTTGTCATGCTATTAAGTACTTCTTCATTGAATTTTATAGGTTTTCTTTTCCCACTAGCTTAATTAAAGTAAACACATTGATATAGATTCATGAGCTATATTTTTGAGTGGGTACTGACTCCCATGTGCCTTAAATCTGAGATAGCTATTCTAGGGTTTCCCCTATAAGGAAAAGTACACAATTATCAAGAAAGACTTGCCTGAGAAAGGAGTTTAACCCTTTTCTTATTGAAAACTTATTTTGTGACTTGATTATTCAGTCTGGTGTTGAGTACTCATTGTTCTGAGATCCCTTCACTGAGTCTTTTCTACCCAACTTTTGTCTGAAGTATATACAAGGGAGTATTGTCATTCACTATAGATTGTATCTATAATATGGAGTTTGGAATCCTGCCATTTTCTTTTTTCATATAAGAAGACATTTTATATGCTCTTTCTTTCTATCAGTTATGTCTCTCCAGTATTCCTCATTATAATTTGATAAGGATTAAGGCTGTGGATTTATATGTCCTCCATATACTCAAGGATATTTAATTTTAATTTTGTGAAATAAAATAATTTGGTCTAATAAGGTTTTATTCCTCTATATGTTTATCTAATGTAGATTTATATATTGTCTTCAAAAATGTTAAATATTTTATACACAATTATTGACTAGGGACAATGAATCATAAAAGACATTGTAACTTGCATAATATCAACCAATAAAGTTATAAATAATGAGGCCTACATTGGAACTCTCATTCCCTAATTCTACTTATATAGTCTATCCATATGAACTATAAACGAAATACAGATTCTGCCACCATGACAGCAAAAGAACACCCAAGGACCATCTTACCCCCATTTGTTGGCTAAACCATTCATCACAGAATTATAGATAACAATAAACTGGAAAATTTCAATTTGTATAAGCCTTCATCACCTCTTACCTAGATTATCATAGCAGTCTCCTAATTGATCTCCCTGGATTAAGTTTCTCACCACTCCAGTAAATCCTACACACTGCTGCTAAGATAAATTTTATAATGCATATTTCTTCCCCTATTCAATCAACTGCAGTAGCTTCATATCACTTTTAAGATAAACTATAAACTATGCTGGTTAACTTTTGAAAATCTTCATAATCTGATTCCAATCTCTCTTTCCAGTATCAATGGACATTATTTTTCCTCCCATAATTGGTGATGTAGCCAAATTGGCCATCCCTCTGTTTCTTAGATGTGACACATTCCTCATTTGTTTCTGTTAACATTATTTTTATGCCATATAGATTTTATATGTACTTGTCTCCACATTAAATATTGTTTATCTTTTGTTTTTAAAGAGAACCAAAGACATGACAATATAATGTCTTGACATGCACATGAATTGGGTTTAAGTGAGACAGACTAATGTAAAGTTATCATCTTTATTCTGTCTTCCAGAATCACTGAAGTCCAGTGGCAAAACAAAAAATAATATGACTGGCAATGGCCTAAGATTCAGTGGTTTTCCTAATGCTCCACAGCACCTACTCAAAGAATGTAAGTTTATTCTGAGTAAGTATTATTTTATTCTTTATAATCATGTCCCTAGCAACTACCAGCACTTAGAAAAGAACCTGGCAAATGGGAAGGATATTTAATAAGTGCTTGTTGGTTGATTGATTTGATGACTTGCCCATAATCACAAAACTAAGTCGCAGAACAAAGACTTACACCCAGATATGCATTTTCTGCATCTGAAACCAATTCAGTTGCTTTCCCACTATATCACATTACTAATTTTCAGTATTCATTTTTAAAAATAAAGAATTTGAATCTATGTGTAACCAAAGCTATATGACAGGTCTTGCAGCTTTCACATTTTATTTACTTATTTTTATCACTTACATTATTCAAAATGCATAAAAATAATTATACTCAGAAAAAAGTAATAAAAACAAATAATTATAGTGCATAATTAAATAAAAGCTCTGAAAATAAATATTATAATAAAAAGTCATAAAAGAAGTGGAACAATTTCCCCCATAGAAGACAATGATACTTATAATCTTCAATTACAAAAGGGGCTATTTTACAAAAGTTGATAACCATTACTATCTCTAATAAGAACACAATAGATGGCTTAAACTTTAGGATAAGGGATATGAGTTTTATTTTAAAAAGAACTTCTGACAGTAAGGATTATTGCCCCTGGAATGGTTTACTAAAAGGAATTATGGAATCTATTTCCCTGGTTGTCTTTGAAGAATAGGATATAAAGATAGATACCTATCTAACCACTATCGTTTAACTTACAGTCTTGCCTTTAGACAAGATATTAAATTTCTTTCTTTTGTTTTTTTTTTTTCCCTTATCACAGGAGCATAGAACTCTACAATTTGAAAAAATCTCATTAAGTTCATGTTGTTCAGTTGTGTACAACTCTTTGTGACCTCATTTGGAATTTTCTTGGCAAAGACACTGAAGTGGTTTTCCATTTCCTTCTCCAGCTCACTTTACCAATGAAAAAACATCTGTAAAGTGAGTTAACCAGACTCACACAGCTAGTAAATGTCTCAGGACACATTTGAACTCATGTCTTCCTGATATCAGGTCCTGTGCACTATCCATTGTGCCACCCAACTGTGTTAGATCCATAGGACCAGAGATTTTAAATTAGAAAGAACCTTAGATGCCAGAGTACAATCCCTTCATTTTAAAAATGCAGACAGAGATGCAGAGAGTTGTTAGTAGACATTGCACCATAGGCAAAGATTGAACCACAGTCTTCTTTTCATTTTTGTTGCCTTTTTTTCCTCATTGTTTTTCCCTTTTGTTCTGATTTTTCTTTTACAACATGGCTAACATGGAAATATGCTTTAAATGATTATACATGTATGATCTATATTTTGACTCCAAATATTTTATTCTTTCTACTATAGCATAAGTGACAAGTGTTCATCTAGCCCCTACTTACACACTTTGAATGTAGAACTCCTTAGAAAGGCTTTACTGTCCAGTGAAAATAGCATTGGTTTTGGAGGCAGAAAACTTGGGTTTGTATCCTATGTCTTCACTTGTTGGGACCTCATATACTCTTCATCTGTAAGATGAGAAGGTTGAACTAGACAGATTTAGAATTCCCTTCAGCTCTAGACTTATACATCTCCTACAGCACCACATTATACTACAGAATAGCCCTAACTTGAAGGACATTTCTATTGATATTAAGCCCAAATTGATGATCTTTACTATTTTTATTTATTGCTACTAGTTTTTCCCTAAGGGCCAAAGAGAAGAAATCTCATCCCTCTCTCACATAATAACCCTTTAAAATGTTGAACATCCCCAAATTTCTTCCACAAATTCTACTAGACACGAACTTAAGATTTTTTATACTCCAGCTATCCTCCACATGTTAAAAGCTCTTTATAAACTGTGGCATTCATAATATAGCATAATATTTTAGATTGGCTGAACCAAGACTATAGAAGGTTCTTAAGTTCTCATTCCTGAAACCTATCAAGAAATATCCTGGAGATAGCTCATACAACCTTCTAAGAGCTAACTGTTAACTTTTCAGTGTGAGCATTTACACCTCAGAAATAAGCAAATGCCATAAATAAGGATTTCAGTTATTATTTTTGTTAACTATCTACATTTAATAAAGTGATGGAGAAAATGTTAATATTGCAGATTAAACTTAAAACTGATATCTGCTGAATACAGATCCAAGCATACTATTTTCATTTTTGTTGCCCTTTTTTCCTCATTGTTTTTCCCTTTTGTTCTGATTTTTCTTTTACAACATAGCTAATATGGAAATATGCTTTAAATGATTGTACATGTATGATCTATATTAGATTGCTTGCTGTCTTGGGGAAAAAAGGAGGAAAAAAGTAAAATTCTGCAAAAATGAATGCTGAAAACTGTCTTTACATATAATTGGAAAAATCAAATACTATTGAAAGAAAAAAGATGAGAAGATAGAAAAAAAATCTATATCATCCCTACTTTTTTTGAAAGCTGGCTATTATATATTTAACAACATACCCTCAGTTATCATTCTTCTTAATCCAGCTCAAAGTCATGGTTGCCTTTCTGACATACATATTACTATTTTTATATTTTGGCAAAGCAATCAGGGTTAAGTGACTTGGCCAGGGCCATGCAGCTAGAAAGCATCAAGTGACTAAAACTTTGAACTCAAGACCTTTTGGTTCCAAGGCCAGTGCTCTATCTACTAAGTCACTTACCTGCCCCTAACTATCTTACTACTAATTATTATGAAGTTTGCAACCCAATGAAATTCCTAGATAGCTTTTAAATAGACAACCTAACCAGCTTTCTCCTATCTTGTACTTTTGAAATCAATTCTTGAGCCCAAGTTTCACATTTATAATCACAAAATTTCATTTTATTAAATTTAACCCAATGTTCTAGCTATCAAAAACTTCTTGGATAATCTACTTCTCCCTGGCTTTGTGTCATCTGAAAATTTCATAAACCTGTCATTTATGCCCTCACCAAGCCTTGAAACAAATATTAAATAGCACAGTGTGAAAAACAGATTGCTAAAACAATTTACTGGAGATGCTCTCCTAAGTCTATGTCAAATTATTAATGACTATTTGGAGTGCAACCATTAAATTATTTCAAAATCTATCTAATTATTTTACCACCCAGCCCATGTCTCCATCTTTCCCATAAAAATCATATGAAATATGTTTTCAATCACTTTCTGAAAACCTAGGCACTATCTAGAAATTACCACATTACCCAGAAGCAGCTTACTGTCAAAAATGGAACTAAGGTGAGCCTGAAAGGGATTGTTCTTTATGAAGTAATAGGTGCTCTTTGTAAGTGGTATCTCCTTCTCTCTTTATTAGTAAAGTCTAAAATTTTGTGAAGAAGCAAATTCAAGTTCTCTTACTAGAATTTAAAGACTCCATTCTCTTCTCTTCTCTTCTTTTAAACATTGGGAGTACATGTGTTCTCCTGTAATTCTGAAATATCCTCCTTCTCCATCATTTTTCAAATGTCAGCGAGAGAATAGTTCAGAAAATACATTCAGTAATTGGGGATACAGATTGTATGATCAGGGACTTAAATTCATCAAAGGCAGTTTTTCTCTTCACCAGTATTATTTCCCTTTCGTATCCAGAATTTCATTCCTAAGAATTTCCCAAAAGGGGAATATGAATTTTAGTCCATGGGGTTCTCTTTATACTACCTCTGAATCCCTCGAATTCTGTTTTGTCAAGATCTAGGATTTACATTAGAAAATGCTCAACTTTCTTTTCCTTTTCTGCAATAAACTCTCTCCCTCACAATGTTCCCATGATTTCTACCCTCATCAAACAGGTTCTCGCTGATGTAATAAGCAGATTCAGAATAGAATTTCTCATTGTTAGTCATTTCGTTTTAGAAGGATGAAATTATTCATGTCAAGAAGACAGTAGCTCTTCTACATTTGGTTATGGGATTGGGGGACCACCCAATATTATTAACATAGCATGTTTTTATGCCATATTTGAGATTTGTTTCCCCAAATGATCTATTTCTCACTTCTTTCTAGAGAGTCTGTAGCATAATCTCATAAGAAAATCACTTCTGCAATCATAGTACCAAAGGAAAGATGTAAGAAAACACTCCCACCCCACTACTTTTCAGAGGTGAGAGAACCATAGGTAATAAGCTTCAGACTTTTATGATTTATTCATTTTTTACTGACTTTTTTTTCTTCTTTAATTTTCTTTAAAAAAAAATTAATGTGGGATGGCTCTTTGGGAGAGAAAGGATGCTGTATGGAATTTCTATTGTGTAAAAACAAAAAATATCAATAAAAATATATTTTAAAAAAAGCAAATTATTGTTTCTCCCTCAATTCATCTAAAATACTTTGTGTTATGTTTTCTAACGATGGTTCTTGAATTTCCTTACATTAATTTACTTTCATATTATATATTACTATCCAACCCTAATATCTATTACATATTAAATTTCTTTTGCAGAAATCATACTCTATGAAATGCAAATTGAAACAACTCTGAGGTATGAGAAACTTCACATCTATCAGATTGGCTAAGATGACAGGAAAAGATAATGATGAATGTTAGAGGGGACATGGGGAAAATTGGAACACTAATTCATTGTTGGTAGAGTAATGAACTGACCCATCCATTTCAGAGAGTAATTTGAAACTATGCCCAAGGGCTATAAAACTGTGCATACCCCTTGATCTAATAATGTCACTACTGAGTCTATATCCCAAAGAGATCATTTAAAAAGGGAAATAGTTGTAGCAGTTGTATTTGTGGTGGCAAGGAACTAGAAATTGAGTCAATGCCCATCAAATGGAGAATGACTGAGATATTCATCTTATGATATGAGAAAAGAACACTGGATTTAATATTTGAAAGATCGAACCTGCCATTATTTTCTCAGGAAAGTCTCAACATAGACGCATGAGATCCATTTCTGAAAAGAATTAAGCAATGTTCTTTGGGCCTTAGTTTCCTCATTTCTTAAATTGTTAATGACTAGAAGACTTCCAAATTCTCTTCTAGCTCAAAAATGATGATTCCAAGAATTTCAGACCAGGTAGATGATACAAATGATATTAACATCTATGTAAATGATGTTGATAATTGGGAATGGCAAACCATCAGGTCATGTTTCAATTGCATTGGATAGGAAACTAGCTTCCTTTCTCACTATTAGGGAAGGGAGACTAGAGTCAAACTTAGGATAGAGTATCTAGGGTATTATTATTATTAGGCACCAACTATTTTTATTGGCAACAATCTTCTGCTTCCTTGTTCCCCTATCTTATAGGATGTGACATAACAATATTCCCATAGAAGCACTATGATTCCATTTTCAATATCTGCCTCCTCCCATCTTCTTCTGGAGATTTGTTAACATGACAAGACCCTCTGGGGTAAATTGACCTTTACACAACCAACATCCTCAACTTGAATTTGTCTGGCACCAGAATTCCTAGTCAAGGCTTTGGGACAGACCTTGCTACAATAATAACTTTTGTCTTTCTTTTTATGATCATATTACATAGAAGTTCTAGATATTTCTTCTGCCAGTAGGAAAAAACCTACAAATGGCTTTAAAGACTCAAATCTCATTAGTAACAACCAAAATCACATACCATATTTTTAAAGCTATTTTTAAGGAATAATCAAAAATTATATTATGCTCTATGTTAAGCTAAGAAACTAAAATCCAAAAGTCTACTTATAAATTGCAAGTCATAGCACTTAATCTGAAAGGATTTGATCTTTTATCATTCTTGCCTCTTTTACACAGAAGTGTGTTACAGCTGGATAAACTCAAATTGATTTAGAGAGTCAGAGTCTTTAAAAATAATTTCTATGGGTTGTCATCTAGGGTCTTCATATCTAGGTTCTGATCATTTCAGGACATATCATTCTATAAACCATTATTAAGTATTCACACACACAAAAAAATCTATTTTGGGGAATTCTACAAAGTGTCAGTTATCTAAAGGAATTCAATTCTAAGTGGTAATAATTCTTTGAGACGTAACCACTTTATTGAGTTCATTTCTTTTCCTTCTTTATTTTGAGATACAATGGAGTATATGTATGTTCATTAAAAATTATATCATATTTTTGCAGACCTTCATGCAAAGAATGTTTTAAGTCTTGTTTTAAACCCTTCCCCTTATGTCTGAAACATTTCTCTTTCTCATCTCTGCAACTTAGAATTCTAACAAGTTCAACTTAATGGCTCCCTTCTATGTAAACCCTTTCCTGACTTTCCCTTATTATTAGTCTTCCCTAATCTTATGTTTATAAACATAAACATTACTTTATGTTTACTTTATATGCCCTTTGCTTTACCTTCTCTGTACATGTATAGTCTCCTTTAGTACAATATAAGCTCCCTGAAAACAAGGACTTTTTAGTTTTTTGTTTGTCAGTTAGTTTTGTATTTTTGTGTGGGTTTTTTTTTATTTATTTATAGCACTTGGCATAAAATGTGGCACATAGAAGTTTTTAAATAAATACTTATTGAATCAAATCAGATAGAAACTCATTCACCAAATAAAATTGTAGATAAAAATATTCAAGATTTTTCATACATAGCAGTGAAGATTCAAAATAAAATAATATTCTTTAACAAGTACATTTTGAAGATTGGTAATGTGGTTTCCTTGGATCCCATTTTCCTTCTGAATAGTAGCAATTTCTAGATACTTCTTAATATCTTGGAAATTACACATTGTTAAGTTGATATTGAATCTGAAACATTCTAAACACACCAATCTATTCAGGATAACACAAACGAGTTTTGTAACAGTGAGACTACATATGGCTATCATTCTATTTCTGTTCTGAAAAATTATCATAATCTTGGAAAACTTAAAAAGCACTTGGTGAGGAATTTGTTATGATCATACCAGACACCATCAAATATGATTATGGTCATGTAAAAGGAAGGAAAATGTAAATGATACATCTTTCCTTGGTGATTGAAAAGTAAAAGCAGAGTGGTTTCATTTTTGTATGCATTATGTAGAATAAAGTGATACCCAGAATGTCTATTACTTCTATTATCTCTGCTTGTCTGCCCTCTGCAATGATCAGTTTCTCTGCTCTGTTTATTTTGGATGAATTCAAAAGTAGATCTTCTCTTTGTCATTTTCTTAGTGTTTAGCTCACAGTATCCCACAGAGTTGATAAGATTTATATCAAAAAGCATACTTTCTCAAACCCAAAGATCCCAGCTTTTGGGATAAGAACTTACTGTTTGATAAAAATTGCTGGGAAAATTGGAAACTAATATGGCAGAAACTAGGCATTGATCCATACTTAACGCCTTCCACCAAGATAAGGTCAAAATGGGTTCATGACCTAGGCATAAAGAATGAAATTATTAATAAATTAGAGGAACACAGGATAGTTTACCTCTCAGACCTGTGGAAGGGGAAGGTCTTTATGACCAAAGCAGAACTAGAGATCATTACTGATCACAAAATACAAAATTTCGATTATACCAAACTGAAAAGTTTTTGTACAAACAAAACTAATGCAGACAAGATTAGAAGGGAAGCAATAAACTGGGAAAATATTTTTACAGTCAAAGGTTCTGATAAAGGCCTCATTTCCAAAATATATAGAGAATTAACTCTAATTTATAAAAAATCAAGCCATTCTCCAATTGAAAAATGGTCAAAGGATATGAACAGACAATTCTCAGATGAAGAAATTGAAACTATTTCTAGTCATATGAAAAGATGCTCCAAGTCATTATTAATCAGAGAAATGCAAATTAAGACAACTCTAAGATACCACTACACACCTGTCAGATTGGCTAAGATGACAGGAAAAAATAATGATGATTGTTGGAGGGGATGCGGGAAAACTGGGACATTGATGCATTGTTGGTGGAGTTGTGAACGAATCCAACCATTTTGGAGAGTAGTTTGGAACTATGCTCAAAAAGTTATCAAACTGTGCATACCCTTTGATCCAGCAGTGTTACTACTGGGATTATATCCCAAAGAGATTATAAAGAAGGGAAAGGGACCTGTATGTGCACGAATGTTTGTGGCAGCCCTTTTTGTAGTGGCTAGAAACTGGAAACTGAATGGATGTCCATCAGTTGGAGAATGGCTGAATAAATTGTGGTATATGAATATTATGGAATATTACTGTTCTGTAAGAAATGACCAACAGGATGATTTCAGAAAGGCCTGGAGAGACTTACACGAACTGATGCTGAGTGAAATGAGCAGGACCAGGAGATCATTATATACTTCAACAACAATACTATATGATGACCAGTTCTGATGGACCAGGCCATCCTCAGCAATGAGATCAACCAAATCATTTCTAATGGAGCAGTAATGAACTGAACTAGCTATACCCAGAAAAAGAACTCTGGGAGATGACTAAAAACCATTACATTGAATTCCCAATCCCTATATTTATGCACACCTGCATTTTTGATTTCCTTCACAAGCTAATTGTACAATATTTCAGAGTCTGATTCTTTTTGTACAGCAAAATAACGTTTTGGTCATGTATACTTATTGTGTATCTAATTTATATTTTAATATATTTAACATCTACTGGTCATCCTGCCATCTAGGGGAGGGGGTGGGGAGGTAAGAGGTGAAAAATTGGAACAAGAGGTTTGGCAATTGTTAATGCTGTAAAGTTACCCATGCATATATCCTGTAAATAAAAGGCTATTAAATAAAAAAATTAAAAAAGCATACTTTCTGCTTTATAGATGGCCCAGTTAAAAGTCAATTATCATTACATTGCCATGATATTTAAACAAAATTCATTCTTGACTATGGTACTTGCTAAATATGGTATATGTATTGAGCACTCAAGGATAAAACATTTTTTACCACATGGTAAGTTTGCAACCCTAACTTGTTATTTTTTTTACTATGACTATTATTTTACTTTTAAAACTCAGGTGGTTTTTATACAAACTCATTATAAAAGAATGGGCTCTCATGATATACACTGTTGTTAGTATGGAAATCCTCTAGTGATAATGGAAAGTGTTCATAAGCACTCTTTTCAATTCGTAGCCAAAAACTACATTCCCTAACTCTAGAGACTTTGCAAGAAGCAGACGTGAAACCACTTCAGTGACTCAGGAAATGACTTCCTTCCCACATTTACATTCCTTCCATTGATAGATATGTTTGTTTATTTTGTTCTACTTTTTGGTGCCTTTGTCACTAAGCAGAAGTGCTGTCAATATACCCTCCTAATTTATTAGTATAGACAGTTCTTGTTTTACATAAGAGAACCATTCCGAAGACCTCTTCTAAAACAATTTTGAAGTGCTGCAAATTTCTCCACAGATGTGGGGGAAGGAAGAAGGGAGGAAAGTAAGATGAAAAGAAGGAAGAAGGGAACAAAGCAGAACATGGAGGAAAGGGATTGGCCCACAGTTCAAGGGGGGAGGGGAGCAGATAAGAGATGTTTTTTAATGATAGTTTGTGACATCTTGATGAAAGTTATCAAATAGCAATTTAGTAACTTGTAATTTAGGACATAGTTCTTCGTTATTAATGGTATTGCCAAGATACTAAGAGACACACTGTTTTCCAGAGCTAAATCTAGAAAGGAAACTGCTCTAAGCTTTGCATAACAACAATACTTTATGCTCATCCTCTGGGTATCTCAACCACAGCAAAATCCCAGAATTGTTTACATATATATATATATATTTGGCTCAGACCAGTGCCATGTATTCTCTGATGTTCCAGACGAACACCTGTTAGATGTTCTGTTCTGGTCAAGAAGCCTGGCTATAAATGGAACTTGTGACATTGCTGCTGTTACCCCCTCACTGTCAGGGCTACAGCTCACTATATAGTCATTACTATAAATGCTGAGATTTGGTCAAACTAAAGCAGACACCCCTCTCTACCCCCACCCCCCAACTAGGGATGGGGCTCTGGCACATGTATCTTTGCTTGAAAGCCTTTTCCTTCATTTTGAAATTAAACTTGTTTGAGTCCTGTCTCTAGCCTGCTTTGTTTGGCTCTAGACATCCACAGTTTAGCAGAGGTCCTCAAACTTTTTAAATAGGGGGCCAGTTTACTGTCCCTCAGACTGTTGGAGGGCCAGACTATAGTAAAAACAAAAACTTTGTTTTGTGGGCCTTTAAATAAAGAAACTTCATACCCTGGGTGAGGGGGATAATCGTCCTCAGTTGCTGCATCTGGTCCACGGGCCGTAGTTTCAGGACCCCTGGTAGAGGCTGGTTTGGTCTAGTTGATACTATATATAACTGAGATATATCAGAAAACTTCTCAAAATTTATCAGACTTAATTACTATCCATTGCTGATAATTCACAGAGGAACAAATTATATAATCAGAAGAAACCTGTACAAAACTTGTATGAATTAATGTGATGTGAATTAAGCAGAACCAGGATATTATTTTCACAGTGACCATAATCAAGTAAATAAAAACAGCATAGAGGGACTTTAGAACTCTATCCAATTCATGGACCAATTGTGACGTCAGATGGTGAAGCATGCATCCTGTCTCTTGGCAAAAAAAAAAAAAAAAAAAAAGGGTAATGAGTGGATTATAGATTCAAAGTGACTCAGAGCTAATATGTTGATTTGTCTAATTTATGGGAGAAATTAACATCATACTATTAACAGCTAATTATTAATATGTGATCCATCCTTTCCCTTTTATTTTTGTTAAAATCTAACTCCTATAAAGGTCAGCCAGTATCTGAAGGGTATGGCTGAATGCTGAGGTTTGCTCCTAACTCCCAAGGCACATGCTCATTAACTCTGATCAGGCTGGACCCCACCCAACTGGAAGACCAAATTTTTATTTAGAATATAAAGGGAATCCAGTCTAGAAGAATCTTTGCCTAGAGCAGGAAGTCCCTGAACTTTAGGAGTTAAGCACAATTTAACTCAAGGAGAAAACTAGCCAGAAAGGTCAAGATGAAGAAGGCTTCCCCTTACCTAGATCCTTTGAAGATTCACAGTATTACGATCAAGCCATCTTCTCAATAGCTGGAACTGAAAACTAAACAAAAATCCTCATTAAATGTTCACCAATCAGGATTAATTTTAACTTGTCTGGGGAGTTCTCTTTCAGTAGTATTTCGGAGTCTCATTTGGCATCTTGGTTACTGAGAAAAATCACTGATGATCAATTTATTAATTGTCAACTAGCCAAATTGATAATTTGATTATTAATTATACAGAAACTCATCTCTGGGGGATTTTCATTCATCTCACCTAACAAAGAACAAGTTATTCTTTATTATAAGGAAAATTTCTAACAGGTGAGGGCATGGGAGACATTAGGAAGTGACAACAATATAAAAAGGAAAGTAATGATAAAATTTCATAGACCACAAACTGGAAAATTTAGAGGCAAAAGGAGCGTATTTGTCATTGCTAGTCAAGATTAGTGTATTGCAAGACTGATTAGATATATTCTGCTGATCCCAAAAGGCAGAAGTAAAAGAAAATGGTGGAAATTGCTAAGAGAGAAAATTTATCTGAATATAAAGAAAAACTCCCTAACAATTGGATCTACCCAAAACTAGAACTGGCTTTCTCAGAAGGCCATGGATCACTCCTTACAAGGAGAGCTTCAAGAGACTAAATGGTCATTTGATGGCATGATTTTGTCAGATTTGGGGTATTTGTCAGGGAATTATTTGTCAGATGTCATTTGAACTATCAGACCTAAGAAATACCTTATCTCTAAAATTCTTTGAATCTGTGAAATACAAATCATGTCCTCAAAAATGGACACAATTCCTAGAAATGAACAGAATATTACTACTGCTTACAGCACTTGATACAATTTAACTTGCTCTCTCTAAAGTCAATTCCTCTACCAGACATAATTATTCATAAATATACTAGCTAGTATAGCAAATAAGTCCAATCTGATTTTACTACAGTTATTTTAATCTTCATGTGAATAGAAAAAAGAAACACTTCAATTTGAAACACTAGTGATCTCTTGAGCTTCAATTCAAACACAAAGGTTTCAGGTAGATATCTACTTGGCCAAAACATCTATGATACAAAATTTGGAAAGTAATTAGCCTGGTGCAAAGCTGATGCTTAATAAAAATGTTCCCTTCTTCTCACCTTCTCTTCTCAACTGTGGATATGGAGATATTAGATTTATTGTTGGAAGAG
This sequence comes from Sarcophilus harrisii, assembly GCF_902635505.1. NCBI lineage: Eukaryota > Metazoa > Chordata > Mammalia > Dasyuromorphia > Dasyuridae > Sarcophilus > Sarcophilus harrisii. Next base: position 390,852,462 of record NC_045428.1, on the reverse strand, counting down.
ACTCAAAATGTTATCTCCATCAATTCTTCCCTTTAACATTAATTTTTTAAAGTTCTAAAAGATAAAATGATCTGTCCAATTTCACTCAGGTAATACAAAATTCAACCAGAATTCAAAAGTAGATGTCCTGTTTCCATATTCAGTGTTTTCCATCTTACCTTTCCATGGAAGAATACAGTTCTTATTCAAAAAGATTGTAATCTAATCTAATCTAATCTAAATATGTGAATGAGTATAATCTTATATAAAGGAGAGGTTCAAAGATATGAGAGACTTGAGAAGTAAGAAATTACTGTACAGTATCAAAGAAAGCTTCATGAAGGAGATGGTATCTGAGTTGTACCCTGAAGTATGCCTTGGTAAATAAAGGAAAAAAAAAAATTAGTCAAGAACTGAATAAAGAAAAGACCTGAGTAAAAGAATGTTCAGATTCAGGATTTAAGAAAATGGGTGCCTCAAATGATTGTTAGCCTAGTGAATTTCATGTTAAGAGTGTTTAATCTTAGATATGCCATATTAAGGATATTAGAAGAGATAGAATGAAAATGGTCCTATATCTTGGAAATTAACACAGGAGTGGAACCTTCAAGGACATTGATGAGGATATAGTTGCAATAAGGACCATAAGAAGGTGATGTCACTGGAATACAAGACAAGATAGCCAGAAAATAAACCTCAGATGAAATAAGAATGAACTGAAACAATGTTTAGCAGATGCAATAGGATGGTTGCCAAGACAACACAGCTTGGACTTGGACTGGGCATGTACAAACTGTGCAAACTGCAGTGAACAACTGAGGTGGGACAGTAAAAGCTGACTTCTGAAGTGAGAGCAGGATGATGGCAGCAAACATCCTTATACAGAAAGAGAATAGAAAGTATTTTAATGAACATAAAAGAGTGTGTGTAAGAAAAGAGTTGGATTTGATCTATGCATGTGAGCAAGTCTAGTTCCCAAAGCTTTAGCCAGAGCTAAACATGTTCAATAAAATAGTCAGATAAAGGAAAATTTATCTATGCTACTCTTGCCATATCAAGAGGCTGGGTTGGAATTGGGAATCTGGAGAAAAAGTAGAGGAAGGATTTCAACAAGAGAAGATATCGAGGAAGATCATGCTAGGCATGAATTAAAGGTGGAAAACTAAATTGGCTTAAGAGAAAACCCTGAAATACAGAGTAAGTATAGGAAAGTGCAGTAAAGTTGCAAAGGAAACAATGAAGACAAGAAACAAGCATTTATTAAGCACCTAATAAGTGCCAGGCATTGTGCTAAGCATTTTATAAATAGTATCTTATTTGAAACTTACAACAACCTTGGAAATTAGGTGCTATTATGATCCCTGTAAGAAAACTAATTAGACAGAAGCTAAGTGACTCACTCAGGCTCACATAACTTTTAAGAGTCTGAGGCTGTATTTGAACTCAGATCTTCCTAATTCCAGACCCAACATTCTGTCTACTATGCCATCTAACTGCCTTTAGAAAGAAAAGTTTGAACTAGATCATAAGGTACTTTGCAAGGCTAAGGCAGTTTGTTTTACTTTATAAACAAATAGCAAACAGTGAATGTTTTAAGCAGAAAATGATATGGTCAGATCTGAGCATTAAGTAATAATGTGAGTAGGTATTAAAAAGAAACAAGAGGCTATGAAAATAGCTCTAGTGAGAGGTAACAAGCATTTAAACTAGATTTGAAACAAGTCTTTATGGAAAGAGGAATGGACTCAACATAATTTTCCAAGAGTGAATCAGTGGCAGTTGCTGAAATGTGAGGATACCAGAGATAAAAGAGCAAGAAAAGAATCAAATATGACCCTGAATTTTTTCATCTTTATGGCTGGGGAAATAGTGGAGCTATCAATAAAAACAGAAAATCTGTAAGAAATAACAGGTCCTTAGGGCAGGAATTATAAGTCATTTTGAGGCAAATTCAGTTTGAGATGATGGCAGGATATCCAACAAGTAGCAGGAGATGCAGGACTAGAATTCACTTGGTTAACTACATTGAAGTGACCATTAGAACAACAAATATGGATGATGAGTGAAAGGCTGCCAGTGAAAAAGAATAGAGAAAAGGAACAAAAACAGAGCCTTTGGGGAGATACACATGCATGGATTATAAGAAAGATGAGGAGCCAGCATAGGGAACCAAAAAAGGGAAAGAAATAGGAGGTGAGCCAAGAAAAAGTTCAGATTCATGGAATCCAGAAAAGAAGAGAGTATGAAACATAGAGTGATCAAAAAGAGAAAATGCTATAGAAAGTTCTGATGAAAGTTTATTGCATTTAGGCAAAAAGGGGGTTGTTAGTGACTAAGGATTTTCAGCAGAATGATGGGAATTGGAAGCAGTTTGTAAGAGTTTAAAGAGAGACTGAATGGTATCATATAATTAAGAAATAATATAAAATGAGAGAAAAAAACTACTTGTCTTAAAGCCTTCAACATGAAAAAATTGCTTACCCTCCACAAACTACAACCCACCAGTAATGTGATTGTTGTAAACACAGTCACTGAAGAAGAGGCAGAGAACTACAACCTGGTAATAAAGTCAGTTATTTTGTTGGATACTGATGACATCCAATAAGTTATAATGAGGTACAACAAATCACAAAGGTGGGTAGTTGTCTGGAATGAATTCATAAGCTCAAATCATTTCCAGGGCAAGGCTAAGATAAGCAAAATTCCTAATGAATTCACAATTAACAAGGGGAGAGGTAGGAACTTTTCTAGGAAAAGATCTTAAAAAAGGTGTGCTAATTATGCCAACTGTGCACATTAAATCAGTCTCTGGTCATGGTCATCCTGTTTATACAAGATAATCTCAGGAACAGGCATCTATAGCTTAACCTCCAGATTGCATAAGGTAACAGTGGGCATCAGTAAAAGATAGCTCTGGCTGTACAAGTTATCTCCACAGGGTTATCTTGTTCCTTCCTAGGGCCTACATGGATACTGGGTTGGTACCAGGGACATGGTATTTTGCTGGGGTCCATTCACCTCCTCTGTATCTCTATTCAGAGGTACAGAACCATGACCTACTAATGAATTTGAGCAGAAGCAAAAAGCCAAGCAGAAACATATCATAATTCCTCTAACTTCTTTTTAGTGATACAAATAAGCATCATCCAATCTGTTTTCTGATACTACCTGACTATCCTGCTCCCTAGGACTCCCCTGACAGAAAGAGAGAAATAGAAAGAAAGAGAGACACACAGACAGACAGAGACAGAGACAGAGACAGAGACAGAGACAGAGAGAGACAGAGACAGAGAGACAGAGAGAGAAATTGAGTTGAACTATGTGTTTAACATAATACAGCAAAGCACAAAATCTAGCAAGTTCCAAGAAGCTAGATAGGCTTCTAGTATACATGCTTTCAGGCACAATAGCTGCTTCCAGAAAACTAACCTATCTTAACTATAAAGCTTATCTCCAGAAAGTTGATTGTTGTCTATGAAATGTGGAGGCCACAGCAGCTCATGAAACAGATAAAAATTCAAGCTATCTCACTATATTTACTATATTCACTTCTGAAATCAAAATCTTTTGGTATGAGACTCTCTTTTCATCAGTGCAGATAAATACTCTGGCTTGAGTAAAGGGTTGGGGAGCCTGGAAGAGGTGAGGAGGCCACTTGGCAAGAGAGAAGAGAGTTCTTTGAGCTTTCTTTGAGTTGTCTTCAAGTCACTGGGTCTCTTCACACTATGAATGCTTCTGATTTCCAGAAAGAAGTTGGAAGAACCTCATTGAAGGATACTGAAAGAAAATATTGGGAAGATATAAAAGGTTCTCCCAAGCTCTATCATGTCTCTATGTCCATCTGGCTGCACTAAAGACTTCAGGAAACACACCTGGGGGGAGGTCTAGGACTCTGCTTCAGCTGAGTTAGCTCATTCCCAATAGAAAGAATTTTCATTCTATATTGTCTGGCATATATTTTCCAATGTATGATTTATCTAAATTCTGTTTTGCAATCGAATTAGATAAATAGGCTTCTTTGAAATTTGTTATGTATAGCCATTATGGAACTAGTATTTTGTAGGAAGAAAGTCATCTTGGGGCCCTATTTTTCCCCAATAATTAGTATGAACTTGAAAATCACAGCCCCACATTACTAATATTTAAAGAAGCATATAAATATAGTTGCAATCCTTTATCTAAGGAGAGCAAAGTGGCCAAATTTCTGACCACAACTTCCTGTTCTCCCTCATAACAGGAAATAGAATCTTTTATGGAGAAGGATAGGAGACCAAGAGGCTAGAGGTGTTTATTCTGCTTCCCTTCAAGCCACGCAATAAGATTCTTCCCATCTTCATGTAACATGTAGGGAATGGTCTTCACAACATATAGACATTGATACATTTCAAAGAGTTAAGAAAGTAATGAGAGAACAATCTGCATTGCTTCCCTTAAGAATGTATTCTAAAGCTTTCCATCTTTGGACTAGAACTCTCCCTGGCCCAGATGTACACTTAGCTCACCCAAACCCTCAATCCATTTTAGCCAAAATTACAATTTTTGACTAAATTAGATAAGTTAATTCAGTTCAAATATCATTCAAACCAGTTGCTTAAATAGTTTTATCATTTACTTAATTGACTTGATGATTCAGTTTAGACCAAATGGTTAAACAGATTGTAGATGAAGTTGGAGATGTAGTCACACTTGGTCTTCATCTATTTTGGCAAGAGACTTCATCTTTCAATTACTAGAGATTTTAACCAATAATTAGCTCTAATTGGACTTATTTTTTGAAGAATGATCCTGGACAGAATTTAGTGCTGGGATCATCAAAGTCTCCAGTCTCCTAAACAACAGCAATGATAGAATTCTGTGGCCAAAATCAGGCTTTCATGGATTTAAAACCTGTTTTTAAAAAAAAGCCTTTCCATATAAATAACAATAGTAAACATTGTTAATTTTATACGGCAATAAACAAAAGGAAAAACACACCCTAATCCTTCTAAATACTTAACACCAAGGAAAGAATATAGAGCATTGAGGATGATGGATGATACCATTATTTTCTACTAACAATAGGGAACTTCATTTTATTAAAAAAAAAAAAAAAAAAAAAAAAAGGAAGAAAGGAGGGAAGAAAAGAGAGAGGGAGGAAGGGAGGGAGAAAGGAAGGGAGAGAGGGAGGGAGGAAAGAAAATCTGTGTTTTAGTATTTTAAGTTTAAAAAAAAAAAAAAAGAAGAGAGATTAAACTTGTCTTGGCCCCAGTGTGCAGAATGAAAGACAATTAGCAGACATTTCAGAAGAGGCATTAAAATTAATGGAAAGAACTACTCCTTAGGAGAAGAATGAGCTACCTCCATAAAGTCTAGACTTCCTCATCATTAGAGGCATTCCAATAAGTCTGGAGTGAAAGAGGGGAAAAAAGAATAAGATTTTATTAATCACTTATTATGTATCAAGAATCTTACTAAGTACATGGCAAATGCCTTATTTGATCTTTAAAACAGCCCTCTGAGGTAATCATTATCATTACCTCCAATTTACAGTTGAAGAAACTGAGGCAAATAGTTAAATGACTCATGCAAGGGACTTTCTCTGAGTCTTTTTAGCCATGTGACCCTGGAAAAATCACTTAATTCTGTTTGCCTGTTTCCATTCTATAAAGAGAAGGAAACAGCAAACTACCCCACCCCATCTTTACCAAGAAAATCCCAAATGGGGTCACAAAGAATAACATGATTGAAATATGACTCTTCGACAAGAAAGTTCAACTCCTTTGTTTTACAGATGTTTGCAAGAAGTTAAATGATCTGCCCATGGTCAGTATAAGATTTGAACCCACATTTTCCTGATACCAAGTCTAGCATTTTATCATCTGTTGCTACACATCAGATAAATTTCTTTAGGAAATGGTGATTTTTTAGAATCAAGGTTTTTCCTTTTATCCATTTCCCATTTATTGTCATCATTAGTTAGTTTCAATATATATCATGCTTCAGATATCATTATTTAGCAGCAGAATATTCTTTTCATCCCTATCTTTTCTTCTAATTTGATGCCGCTTTGACGTTTGCTCCAAAGAGACGATAGTCTAAAAATAAATAACTGACTTGGAAGTGACTAAACATTGGATAATGGTCATTTCTTATACTACAATGCAACATTTTAATTGTGAAGTTTTTTGACTATGTTTTCAGTCTTATAGGCTTTGTTACATTTAAGACAGAACTCTCAATTATGCCACTTCACCTTTGGTAAACATGCCATCTTTTATTTTTTTGTGTGCTTATACCCTCCCTAAATGCTTGAGAGAAAGCCCTAGTTTATGAAAATCATTGTCAAAGCACTATTCTCTTAACACCATGCAAAATTCTCCAGTCAATTGGTGCATCATCTGTTATTGACGAATAGGGCTTTTAAACTGTGAAAATGGCTTGCTTGGCCAGTCATTTTGGTCAGTTTCCAACCATAACATATTTTGAGATATTGAATCCAACATCTTTAAAAAGACATTGGACTTGACCTACACCTGGGATTATTCATTACAGAAACTTATTTGAATCCCATTCAATTTTAAACCTCCATACTATAAAAGATACTGGCATACAAAGAAAAATATATTAAAGCAATTACATTGAATAAGTCATTCTTCTCTTCCCTGTCCCTTTTCCAACTGTACAACAAACTCCTCTCTACCTTTATCCTACAATATAAACTCAAGATCCTGTAGAATAAAATTTTAGTTTAATGAATATCTGCTCATGATTAACAAATAACATTTAGAAAAAGAAGAATGTTCCTTTCATAATAATGAAACTAAGTAAAATAAAACAGGTTTCAAAATTCCTTTCTTATGAAAAATGAAATGGCTCATTAACCAAATTCATAACAACTTATGCTGGCTATCAAAGTCAAATATAGGAATAACCTATAAACTTTAGTAGTCTCTTCTGTTATTTGCAGCCTGGTGTTCTATAATTATTGAATTTTCCTCTCAATGCTTTTAAGTTCCACCTTTTCTCTCTATATATATACTCTGTTTCTATACACACAACCTAAGAATATCTAGGTTATTTCAACAAAGCTATATTGAACAGGGTGTTATTTGCCAAGATGCCTCTGTGTTTACAATGAAGTCAAATCATACCTTTTTAAAGTACTTGCAAAGAAATTGCTATGCCTTATTAGTGAATTTATATAACTACCAAACCTTGGAATTGAATTCAAAGTTAGAGGTGATCTTGTTCTACATCCCAAATAATTCTAAAATATTCTCCCAAAATACTCATGACAGGTCCATGGATCATGCTTGACCACTTCCCAGAATGGGGAACTTATTACTTTGTATATTTCATTTACAAAAACCTGTAATCATCTAATTAGGTGAAAGTTATTCTTTATACTGAGCTAAAATGTACCTCTCAGAAACTTCCACTTATTAATCTTTTCTCTACCAGGGGTCCTCAAACTATGGCCCACGGGCCAGATGCGGCAGCTGAGGAAGTTTATCCCCCTCACCCAGGGCTATGAAGTTTCTTTATTTAAAGACCCACAAAACAAAGTTTTTGTTTTTACCATAGTCTGGCCCTCCAACATCATCCTCCTGATCATTTCTTATAGAACAATAATATTCCATGACATTCATAAACCATAACTTATTCAGCCATTCTCCAACTGATAAGCATCCACTCAGTTTCCAGTTTCTAGCCACTACAAAAAGGGCTGCCACAAACATTTTTGCACATGTAGGTCTCTTTCCTTCAAGATCTCTTTGGGATATAAGCCTAACAGAAACACTGCTGGGTCAAAGGGTACGCACAGTCTGATAACTTTTTGAACATAGTTCCAAATTGTTCTCCAGAATGGCTGGATCCATTCTCTGTTCCACCAACAATGCATTTAGCATCCCATTTTTCCCACATCCCCTCAAACATTCATCCTTGTCTTTTCTTGTCATCTTAGCCAATCTGAGAGGTATGTAGTAATATCTCAGAATTGTCTTAATTTGCATTTCTCTGATCAATAGTGATTTAAAGCACCTTCTCATATGATTAGAAAGTTTTAATTTCTTCATCTGAAAATTGTGTGTTCTTATCCTTTGACCATTTATCAATTGAAAAATGGCTTGAGTTCTTATAAATTTTAGTCAATTCTCTATGTATTTTAGAAATGAGGCCTTTATCAGAACCCTTAAATATAAAAGTGATTTCCCACTTTATTGCTTCCATTCTGATTTTGTCTGGATTGGTTTTTTTGTACAAAAAGCTTTTAAGTTAATGTAATCAAAATTATCTACTTGGTGTTCAATTATGTATTACAGTTCTTCTTTGGTCACAAATTCCTTCCTTCTCCACAGATCTGAGAGGTAAACTATACTGTATTTTTCTAACTTGCTTATAATATCATTCTTTATGTCTAAATCATGAACCCATTTAGATCTTATCTTGGTATGTGGTGTTAAGTGTAGGTTGAACCCTAATTTCTTCCATACTAGTTCCCAATTCTCCCAATAGTTTTTGTCAAATAGTGAACTCTTATCCCAAAAGCTGGGGTTTGGGGGTTTGTCAAACACTAGATTGCTATAACTATTGACTATTTTGTCCCATGATCCTAACTTATTCCACTGATTGACTACTCTATTTCTTAGCCAGTACCAAATGGTTTTGACGACTGCTGTTTTATAATATAATTTTAGGTCTGGTACAACTAGGCCATATTGATTAGCATTTTTTTCATTAATTCCCTTGAAATTCTTGACCTTTTGTTCTTCCAGATGAACTTTGTTACTATTTTTTCTAGATCTGTAAAATAATTTCTTGGGAGTCTGATTGGTATGGCACTAAATAAGTAGATTAATTTAAGTAGTATTGTTATTTTTATTGTATTCACTCGGCCTACCCATGAGCACTTGATATCTTTCCAACTGATAAGATCTGACTTTATTTGTGTGGAAAGTGTTATGCAGTTATGTTCATACAGTTCTTGACTTTTCCTTGGCAGATAGATTCCCAAATATTTTATACTATAGACAGTCATTTTGTTGGTAATGTATAAAAATACTGATGATTTATGTGGATTTATTTTGTATCCTGCAACTTTGCTAAAGTCATAAATTATTTCTAGTAGTTTTTTAGTTGATTCTCTATGGTTCTCTAGGCATACCATCATATCATCTGCAAAGAGTGATAATTTGATTTCCTGATGATCTACTTTAATTCCTTTATTCTCTTTTTCTTCTCTTACTGCCAAAGCTAACATTTCTAATACAATATTGAATAGTAATGGTAATAGTGGGCAGCCTTGTTTCACTCCTGATCTTATTGGGAATGGTTCTAGTTTGTCCCCATTTCATATGATGCTTGCTGATAACTTTTAATAGATGCTATTGATCATTTTAAGGAAAAATCCATTTATTCCTTTACTCTCTAGTGTTTTTAATAGGAATGCATGTTGGATTTTATCAAATGCTTTTTCTGCTTCTATTGAGATAACCATATAATTTTTGTTAGTTTGGTTATTGATATATTATGCCAATGGTTTTCCTAGTATTGAACTAGCCTTGCATTCCTGGTATGACTCCTACTTGGTCCAGGGGATATACTATCCTGGGGTGACTTTCTGTAATCTTGGAGCTAATGTTTTATTTAAGAATTTTGCATCAATATTCATTAGGGAAATTGGTCTATAAATTTTATTCTCTGTTTTCACCTCCCTGGTTTAGCTATCAGCACCATATCTGTGTCATAAAAGGAATTTGGTAGGAATCCTTCAATCTCTATTTTTTCAAATAGTTTATACAGTATTAGAATTAATTGTTCTTTGAATGTTTGGTAGAATTCACATGTAAATCCATGTGGCCCTAGAATTTTTTTCTTAGGGAGTTGATTAATAGCTTGTTCTATTTCTTTTTATAAAATGGGAGTATTTAAATAATTTATTCCCTCTTCTGTTAACCTTGGCAATCTATATTTTTGTAGATATTCCTTCATTTCATTTAGATTATCAAAGTTATTGGCATATAGTTGGGCAAAATAACTCCTAATTATTGCTCTAATTTCCTTTTCATTGGTAGAAAGTTCTCCCTTTTCATTTTTGAGACTAGCAATTTGATTTTCTTTTTTCATTTTTCTGATTAAATTAACTAAAAGTTTATCTATTTTGTTGGGGGTTTTTTTCATAAAACCAATTCAGTTTTATTTACTAATTCAACAGTTTTATTATTTTCAATTTTATTAATCTCCCCTTTTATTTTTAGAATTTCAAATTTGGTATTTAACTGAGAATTTTTTAATTTGTTGTTTTTCTAGCTTTTTTTAGTTGTAAGCCCAATTCATTGATCTTCTCTTTCTCTATTTTATGCAAGTAAGCATTTAAAGATATAAAATTTCCCCTTATAATCATTTTGACTGCATTCCAAAAATTTTAGTATATTATCTCATTGTTGTCATTCTCCTGGATGAAATTATTGATTTGCTGTTTCACCCATTCATTCTTTAGGATTAGATTATTTACTTTCCAATTAACTTATGCTCTATTTTCTCCTGGTCTTATATTGCATGTGATTTTTATTGAATCATGATCTGAAAAAAATGCATTTACTATTTCTGCTTTCTGAATTTGATTTTGAGGGTTTTATGCCCTAATACATGTTCAATTTTTGTATAAGTTCCATGAACTACTGTGAAAAAAGTAAACTCCTTTCTGCCTCCATTCAATTTTTTCCAACAATCTATCATACCTAACTTTTCTAACATTTTGTTTACTTCCTTGATTTTTTAAAATTTATTTTGTGGTTTGATTTATCTAGTTCTGAGAGAGCAAGGTTGAGATCCCTCATTAGTATAGTTTTGCTATCTATTTTCTCTTGCATCTCTCTTAACTTCTCCTCTAGAAATTTGGACGCTATACCACTTGGTGTATATATGTTTAGTATTGATATTGCTTCATTATCTCTGGTACCCTTTAGTAAAATATAGTTTCCTTTCTTATCTCTTTTAATTAGATCTATCTTTGCTTTTACTTGATGTTAGATCAGAATTGCTACCCCTGCTTTGTTTTACTTCACTTGAAGCATAAAAGATTCTGCTCTAGCCCCTTTACTCCATATGCATCACTATGCTTTAAATGTGTTTCTTGTAAACAACATATTGTAGGATTCTGGCTTTTAATCTAGTCTATTATCTGCTTCTGATTTTATGGAAGAGTTCATCCCATTCACATTCACATTCAAAATAACTAATTCTGTATTTCCTGCCATCTTATTTACCCCAAGTTATGCTTTTCTCTTTCCTTTCCCCCTTCTCTCTCCTCCCCACTATTTTGCTTTTGATGACCAGCTCCCTCAACAGCCCTTCCCCTTTTAAGCCCTTCCCACTTTTTTACACCTTTCCCCTAACACAATAGGATCTGTTTCCCCTTCTATTAGTCTTTCCCTTTCTTTTCCCCTTTTCCATCCTACTTCCTATAAAGTGAGACAAGTTTCTCTGTGAAACCAAATATGTCTGATATTCTCTCTTTGAGCCAAATCTGATGAGAGTAAGATTCACACAATACTCATTCCCTTCCCTTCTTTCCCTCAATTATAATAGGTGGTCTTTGCCTCTTCATGAGATATAATTTCCCTTATTTTCTCTCCTTTTTCCTTTTCTCAGTATGATCTCCTTTCCACTTCTGGTTTGTTTTTTGAATTATCATAATAAAATCAAATTATACTTACACTCTCTAAGTATACCCCTAACAGAAATATAGTTCTCAAGAGTTCTTTCCTTTTTACCTTTTTGTTCTTCTCCTGAGTTCTGTGTTTGGAGATCAAATTTTTTGTTCAACTCTTTTCATTAGAAATAGGTGAAATTCGACTATATCATTGAATGTTTATCTTCTTCACTGAAAGATAATGCTCATTTCAACTCTATAGCTTATCTGTGGCTGTAATTCAAGTTCCTTTGCCTTTCAGAATATCAGATTCCAGGCCTGTCGATCCTTTAAGATGGAAGCTGCTGGGTAATCCTAATTGTGACTCCTCAGTATTTAAATTATTTCTTTCTGATTGCTTGCAATATTTTTTCCTTGGTGCAATAGTTCTGAAATTTAGCCATGATATTCCTTGGGGATTTAATTTTGGGGTCTCTTTCATGAGGTGATTTGTAAATTCTTTCAATGGCTATTTTACCTTCTGATTCTAAGATATCAGGACAGTTTTCCTTTATGATTTCCTGTAATGTAATGTCTAGGTTATTTTTTTTTTCATCATGGCTTTCAGGAAGTCCAATAATCCTTAGATTTTTTTTTTCTATTTTCCTATAGATTTTCTATTTTCCAGGTCAGTTGTTTTTCCTAGAAAGCATTTCATATTTTCTTCTATTTTTTTTCATTTTTTTGTTTTTTTTTTAACTTATTCTTGAAGTCTTATTGAGTCATTCACTTGCATTTGCTCAATTCTAATTTTTAGTGTGTTATTTTCTTCAGCTCTTTTTATATTTATTATTTTAGCTCCTTTTATAATTGGCCAATTGGATTGTTTTGCTCATTGCATTTTTTTCTATTTCACAAATTTTGTTTTTCAGTGCATTGGTGTCTTTTTCATATCTATTTTGGAGGGCATTATATGCTTTTTTTCCATTCCTTCTTGCAATGATCTCATTTCCTTTCACCATTTTTCTTCTAACTCTCTTTAAAGATCCTTTATGAAATCTTCCCAGGAAGCCTTGTGAAATGGAGACCAGCTCATATCTCTCTTTGAGGCTTCATCTGGACTTGCTTTACCTTTGGAACCTTAGGATTTGAAATCTGTTCTTCTCTCTTTCCATAATAGCTGTCTATGGTGAGAGTTCTTTTTGGTTTTTTACTCATTTTATTGAAGCTTGAGATCTGCTCAATGCAAAGGAGTGACATCTGCTTTAATTTGCCCTGGGACAGTTTTGCTGATTGACTTCTGGGGCTGGGTAATCACTGCTAGGTCCCCCATTCTTCTGGGGCTCAGTGGTTTACAATTGTTTTTTGTAGCAAATCTGCCAAACTACCTGCTTGCAATCAGGACAGAGTGGCCTAAGAGGCTCACAGAAGATTCCCAGGTGTGTAGAAGCTGCAATGTTCTGACTCCCTGCTCCAGCTCCTTGCTTTTTGCTGCAGTCTGGGCTCGGCAGACTGTCCCCCTGCCCATTTGAAAAAGAACTGTTCTGAAGTTCTTCCAAGGTATCTTCTTCTGAGAACGTGTTGTCCTCCCAATATTTGCGGGTTCTTTGACTCCAAGACCAGTTTAAAGACTTAATCTGCTGTTCGTTTGAGAGAAGGTCAGAGGAGATCACAGAAAGTCGTGTCTGCTCTCCACCATCTTGACTCCCTTAGTCAATATGCTCTTTGACCAAAGCAGTTGCAATAGAATTGTAGCTTCCATAGTTAGATGGATATTGTGCTATTATTAATATGGCCTAAGAAGGAATTAGCTATTTAAACAGTTTATCATGTTGTTACTTCATACTGAATTTATAATGAATTAAAATGTCTAAGTATTTTTTGAAATAAGGGCTTATAGATTCTAGTCATTCTTGGGTCCTATAATTGTGAAATAGAATATAGTGAAGAAAAGACATGTCTTTATCAGAGCTCTTCCTGATGTCCCTCAGATCAACACCAAATCAAGAATCTGAACCAGTTTTGGAGAGACAGAACCCACAAATATTTGTAGTGAAACAAATTTCCAGCAGAAGATGTTTTTGGAAGAATTTCAGAAAAGGTCTGTTTCAATAGGGTAAAGAAAGAGGCACAGTGCAGAGACCCAAAGGGATATGGATGCCATACACTGGGGAATATAACCAGAGGAATCTATGGCATTATTGGGTACTCTGTCCTGATTGCAAGTCAGTAGACCAGCAGATTAGCTGTAAGACATCCAACATGAATACAAAAGACAAATAGTGAACTTCTGAACCCCAGAATAATGTGGGATCTGGTCACACCCATCCATCACCGGAAGTTAGTCAGTTCCAACCCAACACAGCCACTGTCACCTCTAGAGGAAGCTAGAACAACCTCCCCTTTGCCCTAAAAGCAGACCAATTTAAAAAAAAAAAAAAAAAAAAAAAAAAAAAAAAAGAAAAAAAGCAAAGAGAAACTCTGGCCATGGATAGTTTTTATGAAGAAAGAGAAGAACAGATTTCAAACCCTTGATATTAAAAGCAAATTATCTTCAGATAAAGCCCCAAAGGGTAATATGTGTTAATCCCCATCTTTTGGGGTTATCTTAGAGGCCTCTCTTGGAAGAATTTTAAAAGGATCTTAAAGGAGAGAAGAAAGATGGGGAAAGGAAATAAGAACTTTGAAAGGGGGTTTAGAAAAGGAAATAAAGAAATTATCTGAAGAAGATTTCTTTAAAAAAAATTAGATTTAGTGAAATGGAAAAAGCAAATAACTAGTTACAAAATAGTTTTGACAAAATGGACAAGGAAAACAACTCTTGAAAAACAGAATTTGTGAAATGAAAAAAAAAAATCCATTGAAGAAAATAACTCATTTAAAATTTCAATTGGCCAAATACAAAAGGAGCTAAAAAAAAAAAAAAAAAAAAAAAAAAAGGAACTGAAGAAAATAATTCACTAAAAATTATAACTGAACAAGTAGAAATGAATGATTCAATGACACATCAAGAATCAGTCAAACAGAACCAAAAAAAAAAAATTAAAAATAGAAGAAAACATGTAAACTACCTCATTGGAAAAACAACTGACCTGGAAAAATAGATCTAGAAGAGATGATCTAAGGATTATTGGATTTCCTGAAAACCATGATGAAAAAAAGAGCCCACCTATCATCTTTCAGGAAATCTTCAAGGAAAACTCTCCTGGTGTCCTTGGACCAGAAGGTAAAATAGCATTGAAGAATTCACAAATCACGTCCTGAAAGAAACTCCAAAATGAAAATTCCAAGGAATAACATAGCTAAATTTCAGAATTATCAGATCAAGAAAAAAATATTGCAAGCAGCCAGAAAGAAACTATTCAAATATCAAGGAACCACAATGAGGATTACCTAAAACTTAGCAGCTTCCATGTTAAAGGATTTAAGGGCCTAAAATCTGATATTCCCAAAAGCAAAGGAACTTGGATTGCAGCCAAGAAGCAACGATCCAGCAAAACTGAGCATTATCTTTCAGGGAAGAAGATAGACATTGAATGATACAGGTGAATTTCATTTATTTTTGATAAAAAGACCAGAGCTAAACAAAAAATTTGATCTTTAAATATGAACTCAAGAGAAACATAAAAAGGCAAAAAGGAAAGAACTCTTGAGAATTATATCTCTGTTATGGGTATGCTTAGAGAGTGTAAATATAATTTGATTTTACTGTGATAATGCAAAAAAAGAGAAACTAGAGGTGGAGAGGGGATTGTACTGGGAAAAGAGGAAAAAGGAAGGAAAATGAGGGAAAATACATCTCATAAAGAGGCAAAGAAGATCTATTATAATTGAAGGAAAGAAAGGAGGGAGATGAACATTGTGTAAATCTTGTTTTCATCAAATTCAGCTCAAAGAGAAAATACCAGATTGTAAAGGGCTGAAACTATAAAATGGTGTACTTGAATCAGACAACTGAACACTTAAGGCTAATTACCTATTTGATATGAGACAATGACTATTAGCATCTGATTGGAAAAATGGCTCTTCCCACTCTTTGGTGCTGGCTCAATATTTGATCTTAAGAAAATCATAGGCAAGGATTAGAGGGTGGGGTGAAACAAGCCAGAGTCATTTTGCAGCAGGACAAGGAGAAGAGAAGTTGGTGGCAAGCCTTATGGCAGTTTGTCTGTCTCTTTCACTTTTCCTAAAGACCACGGACTTTAATTTATCCTAACTCTGGCTGGTCCTGAGGCCTCCAGGGAGCTAGCTTGGACTTAACATCAGATATATTTAGCTTCATGGAGAAATTTGTCCCACCTTGTAGTGAGGTAGAAGGGGAAAGGGAAAAAGAAAGAAGAAGACTAATAGAAGGGAAAACAGAAGTAACAGCAAAAAAGTATAAGAAAGAGGGAGGATCTGTAAAGGGAGAGGCCTGTTTAGGGAGGTGGTGATTAGAAGCAAAATACTGGGGAAGAGGTAAAGGGAGGGGAGAGAAAAGCATAACTTAGGGTAAATAAGATGGCAGGAAATACAAAATTAGTCATTTTAACTGTGAATGTAAATGAGATGAACTCTCCCATAAAATGGAAGCAGATAGCAGACTGCATTAAAAACCAGAATCCTACAATGTGTTGTTTACAAGAAACACATTTAAAGTAGAGTGATACAGAGTAAAGGTAAAAGGCTGGAGCAAAATCTATCATGCTTCAGTTGAGTAAAAAAATGAGGGGTAGCAAATATCAGATCAAACAAAAGTAAAATTAGATCTATTTAAAAGAGATGTGAAAGGAAACTCTATCTTGCTAAAGGGTACCATAGATAATGAAATACTATCAACACTAAACATATCCACACCAAGTAGTATTGTATAGCTTCCAGATTCCTAGAGAAGTTAAGAGTTCTGCAAGAGGAAATAGACAGCAAAACTATAGCAGGATCTCAACCTTGCTCTCTCAGAGCTAGGTAAATCAAACCACAAAATAAATAAGAAAGAAGTTAAGGAGGTAAATAAAATTTTAGAAAAGTTAGGTATGATAGATCTTTGGAGAAAATTGAATGAAGACAGGAAGGAGTAAATATTTTTCTCAGTGGTTCATTGAACTTGTACAAAAATTGAACATATATTAGGGCATACCAAACCTCAAAATCAAATGCAAAAAGACAGAAATAGTAAATGCATCTTTTTCAGATCATGATACAGTAAGAATCACATGTAATAAAAAGCCAGGAGAAAACAGAAAGAAAAAAATAATAAAGTTCATCTGGAAAAATAAAAAATCAAGAATTTGGGAAAATTGTAAATTAGTATGGCAGAAACTAGGGATTCAACCACACCTAACACCTTTTATCAAGAATAGATCAAAATGTGTTCATGATTTATCCATAGAGTGATATTATAAGCAAATTAGAAGAACAAAGGATATACCTCTCAAATCTGTGGAGAAGAAAGGAATTTGTGACCAAAGAAGAACTGGAGCTCATTATTGATCACAACATAGATAATTGTGATTATATTAAGTTAAAAAGTTTTTGTACAAACAAAAACAATAAGGGAAGTAATAAACAGGGAATAAATTTTTACTTTCAAGGATTTTGATAAAGTCCTCATTTCTAAACTATATAGAGAACTGACTCTAATTTATAAAAAAAATCATGTCATTTTCCAATTGATAAATGGTCAAATGATATCAACAGGTAATTTTCAGATGAAAAAATTAAAACCATTTCTAGCAATATGAAAAGGTGCTCTAAATCATTATTGAGCAGAGAAATAAAAATTAAGACAACTCTGAAATACCACCACATACTTCTCAAGTTGACTAAGATGACAGGAAAAGATAATGATGAATGTTGGAGGGGATGTGGGAAAACTGGGTCACTGATACATTGTTTGTAGAATTGTGAACTGATTCAACCCTTCTGAAGAGCAATTTGGAACTATGTCCAAAGGGCTATCAAACCCTGTGATCCAGCAGTGTTTCTACTGGGTTTGTATCCTAAAGAGATCATAAAGAAGGGAAAGGGACCAACATGCAAAAATGTTTTTGGCACCTTTTTTATAATGGCAAGAAACTGGAAACTGGTTAGATGCCCATCAATTAGAGAATGGCTGAATAAATTATGGTATATGAATGTTACGGAATATTGTTGTTCTATAAGTAATGATGAACAGGATGATTTCAGAGAGGCCTGGAGAGACTTACATAAATTGATGCTAAGTTAAATGAGTAGAACTGGGAACGATTATACACAGCAACAGCAAGATTATATGAAAATCAATTTTGATGGACATGCCTTTCATTAACAACAAGGTGATTCAGACAAGTTCCAATGATCTTGTCTTGAAACAAAACCATCTGCACTCAGAGAGGACAGTGGGAACTGAATGTGGACCACAACACAGTATTTTCACTCTTTTTTGTTGTTTGTTTGCATTTTGTTTTCTTTCTCATTTTGTTTCTTTTTTGATCTGATTTTTCTTGTGTGGCATGATATTTGTGGAACTATGTAGAGAGGAACTGCACATATTTAACATACATTGGATCACTTGCCTACTGTGGGAGGGGGTGGAGAGAAGGGAGGGGGAAAAATTAGAACACACTGTTTTGTAGGAGTGAAGGTCAAAAATTATCCATGTATATATTTTCAAAATAAAAAGCTTTAATTTTAAAAAATAAAAGAAATTACTAGTTTAAAAAAAGAACAAGTGAAAAATATCATGGAATGGATTTTTAAAAATCTTAACCTAAGATTTTATAAGTGATTTTATATTTCAAGTTGGTGTTGCCATATCTCTTTTTAGAAAGAAGATCAAATCTTTGTTAGCTGAGGTGGTTTCTAAATTCTTTTGGTCTCTTCAATGTGGCAAATGCTTTGTCAGTTAAAGCTTAAGACATAGTGATGGTTTATTTTAATGTCTTTTTTTATCTGTTTCTCATTTTGTTATATTAGGAGCTCATTTAAGTATGCCAGGTTAAAGCTGTTATAATTGAACATCTCTTTTTTGCATTTTCATTCTTTTTTTGAATTTGTGTTGATTATACTTTTCATGCAAGTTTGTCACCAGTTGCACAGATTCAGAAATGAACAATGGAAATGTGAATTGTAGATATCATAGGCTAGAACATATCTCTAACAACAGGTTACTCACGGGAAGTGACATCATATATGGATATATAATCAGAAAGTATAACGTTAGTTTTGTAGAAAGAGCAAGAATATGAGTACTCCACTAAATCAAATAACTTTTTAGCTCGTCCTTCAAAATTATTTTTATTATAGTCACTATATAAATAAAAGCAAACTGAGTTCCTTACTTGCCTATTTAAAATACAAAAATACCTGGAGAAAGGTCACTAGCATATTAGTTGGATGCTCTATTGAGGATCTATGAAAGCATGTAGATAAAAATTATACAGAATGAGGAGATTTTGAAGATATTCCATCTGCATTAATAGAGTGAATATTTCATCATTTAGATCATGAAATGTTGAAGTTTTCAGAATGATCTACATATTTACCAAGAGTATTTTTGAAAGAAAATATTATGAAATAGATGAATTTCTATAGCAAACAACTACCTCAAATTATACATTTTAGTGACTAGTGTGGAGAAAAGGAAAATACAATATCCCAAATTATTTTATTCAGGAGAGCAAAATAAAGGCTTTCTTCCAACAAGATATAATCCATTGAAATGCTAAAATCACCCAAAGTTCTTTGACAGGTACAACCAAAGATTTTTTTTCAACAGTTGTCTAATTATCAATACAATATAAAGCATGAAAAAGAAAGAATATGATCATCCAAAGGTGTTCATTTCTGTAATGAAAAGTGTTCTGTGTGGAATCCAAATGGAACAAGATTTTCAATAGGTGATGAAGTATTCTCTACTCTGTATTTTGGGGATGACATCAACAAGTTTGCATCAAGCTCAAGAACACTCCAAAGGTTTCTCAACAAGATCCACAGCTACTAAAAAGAGATGAATTTATTTTTAATAACTTTTTATTGACAGTACATATGCATGGGTAATTTTTTTACAACATTATCCCTTGCACTCAGTTCTGTTCTGACTTTTCCCTTCCCTCCCTCCACACCCTCCCTGTGTGGCAGGCAGTCTTATACATGTTAAATATATTATAGTATATCCTAGATACAATATATGTGTGCAAAACCTAACATTTTTCTTCTTGCACAGGAAGAATTGTATTCAGAAGGTAAAAATAACCTGAGAAGAAAAACGAAAGTGCAAACAATTCACACTCATTTCCTAGTGTTCCTTCTCTGGGTGTAGCTGATTCTGCTCTCATTGATCAATTGGAACTGAATTAGATCTTCTCTTTGTTGAAGATATCCACTTCCATCAGAATACATCCTCATACAGTATTGTTGTTGAAGTATATAGTGATTTGGGTTTGCCTATTTCCTCAGCATTAGTTCCATAAGTCTTTCAAGTCTCTCTGTATTCATCCTGCTGGTCATTTCAAAAAATAATTTCCATAAATTCAATAACAGTTTTAACCATTCTCCAATTGTGGGATCATTCATTTTCATTTCACCACCACAAAAAGGGCTGCCACAAACATTTTGGCACATACAGGTCTCTTTCTCTCTGTTAGTATCTCTTATAAGCCCAGTAGTAACACTGCTGGATCAAAGGGTATGCACTGATTGATAACTTTTGGTGCATAATTCCAGCTTGTTCTCCAGAATGGTTAGATTTGTTCACAACTCCACCAGCAATGCATCAGAGTCCCGATTTTCCTGCATCCCTTCCAACATTCATCATTATTTTTTCCTGTCATCTTAGCCAATCTGACAGGTGTGTAGTGGTATCTCAGAGTTATCTTAATTTGCATTTCTCTGATCAATAGTGATTTGGAACACAAAAAGAGATAAATTTAACAATCTATACAGAACAAATTCAAAGGAAGAATGTCTATTATTAAGACTGAAAAGCCTAGTCAGATGGGTAATCCACTATGCTAGTCCATCAGCAGATGTAACATGGAAAGTGACTTTAGATGAAATGTGAGTTTTGCCCAGAATTGAATCAGAAAAAAATGGAAGGCTTTAGGGTATTTGGGAAGTGAAACAATACATTTAACAATCCCAAACTTCTCCCTAATACAATGTGATTTTGTGGTGTTTTTCTTCTTTATAATAAAATGGTTCTCTCTGAGAGCAGGTTTCTTGGGGAGGTTTTCTGGAGGCAGCCTTAATTTCAGTTGAAAGTAATAATTACCCAAATGCAGCCAGGTGCTAAAAGTTCAAATCTTTTATTGTGTCCTTCAATATAGCCCGGTTAGTTTTTCTTAGAGGCCTCTCTCTCTCCTTGGTTCTAAGAACTCTTGCAGCTTTGTCCTTTGCTTCTGCCTCTGCTTTCTTCAGCCTCCAGTCAGCATCAAGGTGAAAGTTGAAATGAATCTCTCTTGCCTCTGAGAGAGAGCTTGTGGGTTTCCTCCCAGAGTGCTCCTCTTTGACCCCTGGGAATGTTGGGAAATAACTCTCTAAGCCGAAGCTAAGAGCCTCTTTATATATGATCTCCCAAAAGTTGACTCCTTCTGGAGGCAGGGATTAAGGGAGGTGTGAATTCGGATATCTCATACTAAACCCTGAAATCTCCCAAACCTGTGAACTCCAATGACTACTTAAATACATTAGTGAGCTAGAGAATTTGCTAAGTACCATGCTAAATTACCACTTTGTAAGGATTCCAACATGATTTTCATCTTTATCACAAGTTCCAGTTTCTCCATTTTTCCCTGATCTCTTAGGGCAAATAAAAGGCTTCATTTTCCTACTTTCACAATCTTGACTCTCTGGTAAATCAGTTCACATTATTATCCATCTTAACTTTTGCCCCCTTGTCTTCCTTCCATTCATACCCAACCAATTCTCATCACTGAGACTCCACCATTCATCTCCCAGGTTACAAAATTCCATTAGAAAAGTCACAAAGTCAAATAGGTTTACTATAATTTTAGATTGTCCAATATCAATAGAGTTCACTCAACTGAAACAGATTTACTAGGATGGCAATATTTTTATTTTTCCATAATTGATTCCATCATACTCTTTGCAGGTTTAATTCAAACCTTTTTTTCTCTCCTGAAGCCTTTAAACCTACATTAACCACGTCTTTTTCACCTATTTTACTGAGAAAATAGAGGTTGTCCAATTTAATCTCTCATCTCTCCTAATCTATGATTTAGAATTCTTCTATGTCTTCACACACACATTCCTGTTTTGCTCCTGTTTCTGAAGAAGTGATATCCTTTCTCTGACTCAAGGCCAGTTCTTATTCATCTACCTTCAAGTTAATTTCCTTCCATCTACTCCAGGAACTTGTTCCATCAATCAGTTACTCTCCCTCACTAATCTCAATTACTCTCTACCTGCCCTTTCCCTTTTTTCCTATAAACAAATCTAAATGTTTCTCTCCCCCATCTCCTTCTCCCTCCTCCTCCCTCTCACTCTCTCCTCCTTTCTCTCCTCCTCCTCCTCCCCTCCCTCCTTCTCTCCCTTCCTTTCTCTCCCTTCCTCTCTCTCCTTCCTCCCTCTCTCTCTCTCTCTGTGTCTCTCTCTCTCTCTTTCTCTCTCTCTCTCTCTCTTTCTCTCTCTTTCTTTCTCTCTCTTTCTCTCTCTCTCTCTCTCTCTCTCTCTCTCATACTTTTATTGAAACGACTTTGTCATCATTTTAAGCTATCATCCTGTATATCCTATTCACTAAGAAACTCCTACTCATCTACACTTGATACTTCCACTCTTCATTTCTGAGCCCTTTTCAATCTAGTTTCCAATAGCGCTGAACCTACTCATCAAAAGTTAACAGTTATCTGTTATCTGGTAAGTCCAATGGCATTTTTGGTCCTTATGCTCCTTGATCTCACTACTGCTTTTGACACTATTATACATCATATTCCCTTCTATCCATTCTCATAACTGCCACCTTCATTCAGACTCATCACATTTCACCTCATCTATTGTAAGATTCCTGACTGATCTCCTCACTTCTAGTTTATACTCTCTGATCCATCCACCATGAGGCAATAAAAAATAATTTTTAAAGGCACATCAAATCATGCCACTCCCCTTTTCAAAAGCTTTCTGTGACTTCATGTGCCTATGACATAACATGACAACTCCTATGTCTGGCATTTTAATCCATGAATTACATTCTTTGTTCATATATTCTACATTCCAACAAGGCTGGGAAAAGGTTCAGTTTCTGAAATTTCATAAATTAGCTCTGTATCTTCTCCAAAGCTATCCCAGTTTTCTTATTTTCTCCTTCCCCAATGGAAAGTAAACTCTTTGAGGACAAGATCTGTTTTGTCTCTTTGTACTCCAATCTCCAATTTGCTACTTTTCAATATTCACCCAATTGCTCTTCCTTCTGCCCTCTGGGGCCAAGAAGATAAGTTCCAATCCCTTCTTATGATTGTGTTTTAAATACTTGAAGATGATTATCATATTTTCCCTGAGATTCCTTTTCTATGGACAAAATATATCCAATTCCTTCAACTGCTCTACACATGACATGAATTTGACATTGGTCACCATCCTCGTTATCCAACTCTGGACATTTTTCATCTTATAAATGTACTTCCTAAGATGTGGTACAATGACATTATCACCCCTTTTTTTCTTGGAAGTTATGTATGTCACTGCACCCAAAAATTATATTAGGTTTACCAATCAAAACGTAAAAAAAACAATCATGGCATTTATTCATATTAAGTTTAAAGTCCTCTGAAATCCCCAGATCTTTTTCAGACAAACTCCTGTTTAACCATGAATCATCCATCATCTTGTGGTGGATCTTTTATTTGTGGTTCTAGCTTTCAAACACAAGTATTATTTTATATTTATTACTAATAAATTTCATACGCTTTGATTGAACCCAATCATTTAGCCTAATGAGATCTTTTTGGATCTTATCACTCAAGTTGAAATATCTAAGTAAAATAAAATCCACTCACCTCCCACCCCCACCTAATTTTATAGATTAAAAAAACTGAAGTTCAAAGATGTTAAGTGACTTTCCCCAAATCATCTGGGTATTGTCAGAGATAGGATGAAAACCTGTATTATTTCCTCCATAGTTGGCACTTGATTTTCTACACTATTCTGTGTCATCCCATGTATAAAATTCATCTATATGACCTTATTCTAGAATTTATAAAACCAAGTTACATAAAAATCATTCCCTTTTGGACCTAAAAACAAGTAGATCTAAACTTGTCAATACAACAAGAATGGGTTACAGTAGTCTGAGTCTGTTGTCTACACTTTCACCATACCTGAGGGAGCAACTACCCGGTATTTCCCATTTCAAACACCTAAACAGTAGGAGAGGGATATGGTGTAATGGGAAAAGTCTTGTATTAGAATGATTCCCCTTTCATTACTTATGAACTAAATGACCTCAGTCATTTCATCAGAAAAAAATTATATGTCACCTGACCAAAGACAGGGTTTTAAGGGCTGAATCAGATGATTCTTTCCAACTTTACTATTTATAATGGTAATATGTGTAGTAAAAATAAGAAGAGGACTAAACTGAGAGAGTTAGAAGATTGGTTCTATTCCTGGTTCTGCAACAAACTAGCTATGAGATTTGGGGCCATTTTCTCTAGTGCTATTTCCTTGAAGATTCAAATAAAAATCTCAATTACGTATTTTTACATTTCAACAGCTAATAGTAATATTAATTTATCTTTTAAATAGTTATCCAGAAATATGTATAAATCCATGCAAATCTGTTAGCAAATTAAAAGAATGTAATTGCTATTTAATTCTGATTCTTTCTATATTTATTATGTCTTATATATTATAATTAAGTGAACATTATTTAAATATATACATATATAAGTGTGAACAAAAGTGAAAAGGATGAAGGAAGGAAGGAAGGAAGGAAGGAAAGAAAGAAAGAAAGAAAGAAAGAAAGAAAGAAAGAAAGAAAGAAAGAAAGAAAGAAAAGAAAGAAAAGAAAGAAAGAAAAAAAAAGGAAGGAAGGAAAGGAAGGAAGAAAGAAAGAAAGAAAGAAAGAAAGAAAGAAAGAAAGAAAGAAAGAAAGAAAGAAAGAAAGAAAGAAAGAAAGAAAGAAAGAAAGAAAGGGAGAGAGGGAGGGAGAAAGGAAGAAAGAAAGAAAAAAAGAAAGAAAAAGGAAGGGAGGAAGAGAGGAAGGCAGGGAGGGAGGGAGGGAGGGAGGGAGGAAGGAAATTTGAAGGAACAAACCAAGATTTGACTTACATTTTGTTACTTCATTTTCTTATATAGGTTATAAGATAATAAGAAACTCTCTTTATGGAAAACTGAAAAAGAAATAAAATGCACCATTTGTTTTTAATGCATTATATCTTCAAAAAAATAAAGAGTTTTGTAATGACCCATGAAAAAAATCTTTGTGAATTTGCTTTAAGTATAGCAATGTAGGTGGCCCTTAGAACACAAAGCTGGAAGGAATTTTAAAGATTGTGTAATCCACTCTCCTTCTTTTATGAATGAACTGAGGCCAAAGAAGCACTGTGATTTGCTAAAGGAAACACATTTAGTAACTGGCAGAACCTGAGTTTCAATATAAAATGAACCCAAATATTTCTATCCAAACATAATTTTTTCTTTTTTTTTTTCCCAACAGGCCTTTTAGACTCTCCATTGAACCTGTAAGTATCTTTGGAAGAAGCTAAGTTTAAGGGCATGAATGTGATGGTCTCCCCAACATGGCATGTGCTTGGACATGGACATAATTTATGTGAAAAATCACACACATAAAATGCCCCATGTCTTTGCTTTAAAATATTTTATGAGTCAGAACATTGTGGTATGTGACTATATGCAAATCTTGCTTCTACTCTTTTCTTCCATTTTTTCTACTTCTACCTGTTCTTCTTAGTGCCCAACACCATGCTGAACATATAGGAGACATTCAATTAATGGTTAAGAATTCTTGATGTCTACAATCACACTTTTTTATTCTCTAACTCTCACACAGATTAGTAAGAAATTTTTGACGAAGACTTGTGATGAAGGAAGACATGGTGGGCTCTACATAGTAAATACTTAATAATTGGTCCTTGAATTATACACTGATTGACAAATGGAATGTTTCTCCATTGGTTATGCCCTTCAAGGAAAAAAAGTACCCTATTCTAGCCACATATGCTAAATATTTAATACTCTATCAAATAGCCTATGAATCAACAATAAAGATTCACTCAGTTCTTACACACCTTCTCATCCTATTACTTGTCCATATCCAACTACAAATTGCTCTTAATATATCAATGTCACATGCTAGAGGCCTTGCTCTAGGACTTTTAATTATTAATAAAATCATAATTATCCTAGCCCCAACATCAATATATGCCAGTTAGATAGCATAGTCAAAAGAATTCTGAGCATGATATTAAGGGAGACCTGAGTTCAAATCCTGTCTTAGACAACTACCTATGTATCTTTGGGTAAGTTGATTTATCTCTGTTTACCTCAGTTTCCTCAACTATAAATTGGAGATGGTGATATCACTCCCTCAGTGTTATGAGGATCAAAGAAAATGATATTTATAAAGCACTTAATACAGTGCCTATCACATAGTAGGTGCTATATACTAGTTTTTGTTATTATGGTATTTGTTGTTGCTGTTGTGTTTAACAATGGCAGGTAAAGATGCTCCAGCAAGATGAAAGAGTGAGTAGTTCTAAGCCAAATCCCATTTCCTTATTTCAAATTTATTTTTATATATTTTATGTTTTTTATTATATTTATTTATTTATTACATTATAATTTAACAATAAATTATCTGACAAAGTAAAATAACAATGATGAGGGGGAAAAATGGAGAAAGAAAAGAAATCCTTCCTAAAAAGACCCCACAGAAAGGTTACCAGAGGAAGATACAAGCAAATTCTTTTATTAAGCTTTATTTTCCCCAGTTATTCTTCATCTTCTCTGAGGTTTGGGAACAGACTGGACACTGAATAAGGACATTTTTTTAAACCTCTGATTCTTATTACTTCTGTGATTTCAGCAAATTATTTAAATTTTTTGACTTCACTTTGATCATCTATAAAATAGCAGGGTTGGACTAAATGACTCCAGAGGTGCTTTTCAACTCTGTATCTATGATCTTGTGGATTAGCTTAACTTCTAGATAAGAAAACATGGAGACCAAAACATAAGTGACATGTCCTTTTGTTCCCTTCAAATGTCCTCTCTTCTCCCTCTATCTCTCACACATATATTTCTTAATTAAAGGTTCTATGAATTATACACATATATGTAAAATACATATCATATTTATACAGCTGTCTTATAACAATAATTAGTTTCCTTTCTAATTCTATGCATTTTACTACATATATTTTAAAGCATTATTCTTCACCACAAATTTCATCAGTCTGTCAAAGGAGACTGAGATACACAAAAATCTTAAAAATACTATATACCCTAGGACTGATTATTTACTATTTTGTTTAATCTAATAAGGTTCCTATGCATTAATCTTATTTCTTCAAATATATTGCAAATGCATTGAAATAAGATGGAATGATAGATTCATGTAGAGTTGGAAGGAAGCTTAAATTATCTCTTCAATCCCTTAATTTAACAGATGAGGAAAGTGAGGCACAGAGAAGCAAAGTGATTTGTTCAGGGTGACAAAAGTCTTAAGAGGCTTAGACAAGATTTGAATTCATGTCATCTGACTCAAATCATCCTTCTTTCCACTTCACCATTTTGCCACTCTCAAAGTTCAAAACATTTTGCAAAACTCAAGTATCTATTTGCATTATCTGGGATTGCTCATATTTTATTAGGAATCATGTTTTCTTCTTCTTCCTGTCCTTCAGAATGCCAAGCATCATGCTGAACACATAGAAGACCTTTAATTAATGCTTAACAATGCTTGATGTCCACCATTATAAAGCCTATCCCTTATAGACCTAGTAATTATGGTTTCTGCATTAATCCATGTGGAGAGACATTTATATCAGATCCAGTGAAGCAGAAAAGAAAATCTTGGCACAGAGTCATAACTCATAAATAAAATTCACTTTTTCTAAATGCATAAACTATAGTGATATAATACAAAAACTTATCAATTCAGGTGCATGTTTTGGGGGGTTTTAGTGGTAAACAAGACAATTTGTATCATGTAGGTTCCTTCACCCCACAAAAGTTAGAATTTTAAATTTTTAGCTAAGTACTACATAAACACTACTTAACTTCACCTTATGGATTCTTGAATAATGCTTTCACATTTGTATTGCAAATTGATTGATTTTGATTGCTTTATATAATAGAAACACTGATGAGGAAAATTATCTGCCTCTGTTAACTTCATTGAACTAAATCTTGCCACTTTCCCATGTGATTTCCCATCAACTGAAGTCCATTAAACAATGATTCAAGAAAAGCCATTTAATATAATGGTGGTTTTGATGCAAATTATATTATAAACAATATTCCATTTAGATAATTTACAGACTGTGGCATAATTATTCTAAAGATAAAGAATGTGAATTAAATGGTTTCAAATTATGAGCAGAATTGCATATATTGGTTCCATAGTACCATATTTCCCTTTAGTAGACAAGTTAAAACTAGTATTAGTCATTGAACTG